>NW_024467069.1:0-198940 GCF_017591425.1 Ochotona curzoniae | reverse complement strand
TTAATTTCTATGGGATCTAAAATTTGAAGGTTATCAAAGGTAAAAGCTTCACAAACAACAAACTATTTATGAAGAAACATCAGGCCGTCCTTCTAAAATGTCTGCAAACCAAAACACAAGGGCAGACACATATTTTATCTCTACATATGAACCACAAAAGGGTCTTTTAGTCTTACTGATTATATTTTATTAAACATTTTATACTACATTCTGTAACAGAAAGTTATTACTATTGATTGCTACAAAAGATCTATCAGTTGTTTCTTCATATTTTAAGAGTAAATTTTTCTTTAACACTCAAACTTGCCTGCAAAGAATTTTTACTTCCAACATTTACTAAGTGTTTACTATGTGCCAGACATTGCCCTATGATGCTGAGGAATTGGACTTATGAAATATCTAGCCAACAACTCCATGATTTCATGAATCAGTGAATCTACACAAATACAACAATGTGGTACATAAGTTAGATCTGGAAAAAAAATTTCTCCTCTAAACAAATAAAATGTTCTCCTTTCAAATGAGTTAATGGTTTCCAAATATATTAGCAAAACAGAATTTTGTTGCAAGCTTGGATTGGCTTTCCGATTTTCTCTAAATTTTAATGCTTTATACATTTAGAAGCAAAGGGGTAGATGGATCTTAAGGAAGAGACGCGTGGATAGAGTAAAGTCTACTTGTTTAACGAGGACCTCTAGGGGAAGACGGTAATCAGAGTTACATTCTAAAGGATGCATACAGGTGTTTGCTGAGGAGACAAGAAGGCAGTCACTTCAGTGGAGGAAAACTATGTGCTTTTTTGGCCCATTGACATTCTTGATGTGCTTTAAGACCAGTGTGAAACATGGCCTGGCGTGGTAGCCTAGTGGCTAAAGTCCTTGCCTTACACTCACCAGGATCCCATATGGGTGTAGGTTCCAATCCTGGCAGCCCCGCTTCCCTTCCAGCTCCCTGCTTATGGCCTGGGAAAACAGTTGAGAATGACCCAAAGCCTTGGGACCCTGTAACCACATAGGAGACCTGGAGATGACTTTGGGCTACTTGCTTCAGACTGGCTCAGCTTCAGCTGTTGTCGCCACTTGGGGAGTGAATCAATGGACAAAATATCTTCCTGTCTTTTCTCCTCTCTATATATCTGGCTTTCCAATTAAAATAAAACTCTTAAAAAAATGCTTCTATATGTGACAGAACATTTAGATGAGGAGTATTTGGGGGGGCAGCACAATGGTGTGGCATATTAATCCTCTGCCTATGGTGCTAGCATCACATGAGCACCAGTTCAAACCGCTGCTGCTCCACTTTTGATCCAGATCCCTGCTAATGGCCTGGGACTCTATCAAAGGACGTCCCAAGGCTTTGGACTTCTGATCATGTGTGGGAAATATGGAAGAAGCTTCTTGACCGGCTTAGCTTTGGCTGTAGTGAACCAGCACATGAGATCTCTCCCTCTCTGTATCTCAGATTTTGAAGTAAAATACTAAGTCTTTTGTTTCTCACTCCACTCCCCCTTTTTATTGTAAAGTCAGATATACAGAGAGGAGGAGAGACAGAGAGGAAGATGTTCCATCTGCTGATTCATTGCTCAAGTGGTCACAATGGCCGGAACTGAGCTGATCAGAAGCCAGGAGCCAGGAACCAGGAGTTTCTTCTGAGTCTCCCATGTGGGGGCGGGGTCCCAAGGTTCAGGACCATTCTTGACTACTTTTCCAGGCCACAAGCAGGGAGCTAGATGGGATGTGGAGTTGCTGGGATACGAACTGGTGCCGATATGGGATTTCTGTGTGTGCGAGGCAAAGACTTTAGCTGCTAGGCTACTGCACCAGGCTCTTCCCCCTTTTCAAGTGTTTTCATTAGACCAAATACTATGCAAAGTAACTGGGGGTGAGGGGTATGTAGGAAAGGCAGGTATAACATATATTTAGAAGTTTTACAGGGGTGATTTGACCAAAATACAATGAGGTAAAAATATAATATACAAAAAGAGATAACTAATTATAGCATTTTAGGCTTACAAAGAATAAATAATCTGAACCACAGATTACATATTTCTATGCTCAACCCAGGACCTTGACTCAAGTGTGCCAGTGATGGTGAAACCTCTTGAGGTGGAGGTGGAGGTGAGGTTATGTGTGATACTCAATAGTGTAAGTTAAAGGAGCTGAGAAAAAATTAAGCTTAGTTCAAGAGTGCATTAGAGGAATACTACAATGAATCCCTATATCCCTGGTCTCCAACAAAAAGCAGTGATCTCAGCAGAGGCTAGACATGATGCACAGAATTTCTCAGAAAGTGTACATAAAGGAGAAAATGTACAAACACATGTCCATGACTTGAATATGTCAGAAGCAAAGATTGATCTTTGAGGAAGAGGCAGTAAGTAATAGTGACACTGGTTACTCAAGGGCAGAGGCAATGCGATACAAAAGTCTTGAATGTGGTTTGCTTTTGTATGTTCATAACACAAACCTAATGAATAAAAATATCTGCAAAATTATTTTTACATAAAGAAGAGAAAGAAAATTAACCTTCAACTAACAGATGACTTCTATATCCCTTGCAACTGTTTACGTGAATATTCAACTCTTATTCCAAAGACTACAGTATATTTCTTTACCTGATTTTGAGAGAATGCCATTTCCTTTTGCTATGCCAACATAGACTAGAATGTTTACAACATCAGAAACCTCAATATGGAGATTAGTTGTTCCTATATCATGATCTTTAGCAGCAGCTACACCTGTATATAAAAAATAAAATTTCACTTGAGAAATGTTTCTAATATCAGGTATTCCCCAAATTAGCTCTATCAGAATAATTTATCAATTTATACTTGCATTTTAGTATCTTGTTGCAAAAAAAAAAAAAAAACCCGTCCCTAAAAGGCATAATAAGATGTAAATATTTTTCAGTGCAATGAGTTGGTAGGTACTTAATAGGCTGTTAGCTGTTAAACTACTTACAAAAATGGATTTAAATGTCCTATTCAAACAACAGATTTACTAGAAATTAAATACTACCAGAGTGTTTATCTTTGGACAGAAATCTGATTATACACTTACCATAGGCACTGCACAATCTGGGTCCCAAATCAGGGCGCACAAAAAATCCTGGCAAATGAGAGGCCAAATTGAATTTTCCCTCTGGGTTACAGTATTCTGGTAATGGTAGGCATTTTAAAAGATCCTCATACCTGAAGAATAACAAGATTACTTTCTTTTATTTTTCCTTTTATTTATTTTTGTTCCAGTTGAAAGGCATTGAGAGAGAGAGTGCTTGCCAGAATATTATTAGTATAAAGGATAAGGAGGAAGCAGCAAATCAGGGACTTCAATATGAGATGTGTGCTTCCCAAGCACATCTTAACCATTGTACCATTTTTTCAAAAATATTTTTTACCTTTATTTTTATTGGAAAGGCAGATATACAGAGAGAAGGAGATACAAAAAGATCTTTCATCTGCTGGTTTGCTCCCCAAGTAGTCGCAATGGCTGGAGCCAATCTGAAGTCAGCAGCAATAAGCTTCTTCTGGGTCTCTCACAAAGGTGCAGGGTCTCAAGGCTTTGGGCCATCCTATACTGGTTTTCCAGGCCACAAGCACGGAGCTCTCTTATATGGGATACATCTCATACTCTATGCTATTGAACAAAACCATAAAAACATCCCTATGGGAACAAACAGGGTGTAGAGAAGGCCAATCCTCTGCAATGAAGTGCTAGCATCCCATATGCATGCCACTTTGATTCAGGAGAGCAGTGCAAGATGGCCCAAGTCCTTAGTACCCTGCACCAATGTGGTAGACCTAGAAAAAGCTCTTGCTTCCCACCACTGGATTAGCTCAGCTCTGCCCACTGTGGTCATTTGGGGGCATGAATCAGCAGAACTGTCAACTCTCCCTATCTCTATAAAATCTGCATTTCTAAAAAAAAAAAAAAGGCAGAAAGAAAGAAAAATAACTTAGTTATTCAACTTCTAAGAATATATCCAAAGGAAAGGAAAACTGCATATGAGAAGGGGATCTGTCATCCTATATTTACAACAGCACAATCTATAATAGTAAAGACACAGCAACAATTCAGATGTCCACCTAAAGAGTAGTGATTAGAGAAATTATGGTATTCCATGGAATATTACTCAATGATTAAAAAGAATGAAATTATACCATTTGCAACTGGATGGTCCCAACCAGACACCATTATGCTCATAAGTCAATCCAAAAAAGAAAAATATCATATGCTCTCTAATATAAGGAAGCCATCATGAAAATTGGAATGTATGATGATGGAGTAGTGGAGGCTACCATATCCAGCTGTGGGAGCACAGTGCAACATGCACCCCTGCTTCTGGTTGAAGATGGACGCCCAGTGAAAGTGTTGGACATATCTAGACAATGAGATGATAGGCTGCCTGACATTGTCTGTACTAGCAATGTCGGGGCACACTTAAACAGCAGACTGATGGAACCGTGACTCCTTATAAAGGAATGTAATGTTGTGTTGATGTGGGGAAATCAGTCGGGGGATAGAAATTGTTGGGAGGGAGAATCCCAGACTATAAAAAGTTGTACCAAGAAATTCAAAATTTAAAACAAAACAAAAACAAAACTCTTCCTAATGTTGAAATCACTAAGATTCAGTTTTATTTCTTAAGACGAAAAGGTCTAAAATTTACATCTGTAATTACTTATCGTACCCCTTGGGAAGTTATTTGCTTAACTTAAGAAGAGTTAAGCTTATAAAGACATACCTTGCTGGCATCATAGTCTTGAAGTCTTCACCTGAAGGGCAGTCTTTCAATTTTAACACAACTGTTTCCCCACTTTTGTTTTTCTGTCGTTCTATAAAGAATGCAGTTAATTAGTAATGATAATCTGTTTTTATTTCATTTCACATTTGGAGAGTAGGAAATATAAATGTATGATCTGATGACTGTATAGTAAATGTTTTAGCATTTTTACTCCTTAGGTTCTCATACAGCATCCAAACTTTTTCTTTTGTACTTAAATAGGATATACTGCATTATCCACTTGAAAATGAACTCAAACTCTTGAAAATGAAAGACTCCTTACAAGTAGCATTACAATCTTAAATTTATCCTTTTCATTTTCATTGTTGTAAATACATGATACAATTTTCACAATTTTATGCATTATAAAAAATCTGCCCATATATAATAAATACCTTTTTTGTGACAAAAAAACTAATAGTATGAGCCAGGATTAGCACCCGGTATTTTGTTTCCTCAATTAAGTTAACAATATTTAATCATTCTATATTATTCTAATATTCTTTAGCAATAGTCTTATTCAGTTTCAAAGTCTAAAAGGTCTAAAAACTTAAAGTATCATTTTAGGAGTACATGTTTTAACGAACAGTAAAATTAAAGAAAACAAACAAATGAAGAAACAAACCAACATACTTGAAACTTCTTCAAAACCATCCCAGAATTCCTTAACATTGGCATTTGAAATAATGCTGTCTTTGCAGTTCAGCAGATCAGCCTGGTGATCTCCAAAATCAAGGCTAACGGAGTCGGCCTTCCATAAGCTTATGTTCATTTTCTTATGAACACCGGACACCACTGCAGGCTTGGGACCAACCAACCATTAAATATGTAAGTAACAAATCCAGAAGTATATGGAGGCTTCAAAATTTTACTTTACAAACAACACACAACAAATGGTTAACATATTAAACTTTAGTCCCAGGAACAAAACTTTGGAGTACAAAAAAAAGCATTTAAAAAATACTATTTGCAGCAAATGGTCCCAACTGCAGACCAGTAATGCTTAGTAAAATAAGCCAGTTCTAAAAGCAAATATATATTATGTTCTCTGTGATATAAGCTAGCATTAGTGCAAAGTACAAAGTAAATAGATATAGGTAATCAACTATATACATACATTCTTATAGGTGAATTAGATAAAAATTGAGTCTGGCATTGCAATAAGTTAACATACACTGCAGTATGTGCTGCTACTCCCAAATAAAAGTAGGACTCCCAATAAGGCATTTAAAGTATATCTTTATAGCATGATACTAGATTTCCTAACTTTGCTTATGCCATGATACATTTAAATAGGAGAAAGTAAAACTTGTAACTGTCACTAAGGAAGTATACTACTATAATTTGGGAGGAAAATGATAAGAGTAGAAAATCAGGAGGGAAGAACTCCTTTTTCTACAAAGCTATATCATGGAAAAGAATAACAATGACATATATCTTGGGAATATCATTACCATATGATGGTAAAGAAAAGGAAGTGAATGAATGTGAAGTATAGTGACATTTTGGCAACAGAATACTATATTACAAATTTCATTGGGAGTAGAAATAGGAGTTTTTGGGTTGTTTTATTTAGATTCATTCACTCTTTATTTTTTCATAGACAAAATATAAATTACTTATGTGAATTCAAGGGAAAATATTCAGACAAATCTTAAAACTCGCTTCTAAACAACTCTTTTAAACTCTTTAAGCTATTAGAGTAAATAATTACCGCTGGTAATGCATACACTAATTCCTAGTGCCTAAATAATAATGCTTATATCCAGCTCCTTATTTTTGAATGGTAATCAGAAGATTAAAAGGACTAAATTTTTAGATAGTGTAAAATAAAAACTTAACATGATGTATAACTTCCATCTATAATCATATCCCTGACTCACTTCTTTTTTCCCACAACTTTCTCATATACCCTCATCTATGTTCCAGTAACACAAATCTACTTAGAATTCCCTAAGCATGTCAATCCTCTGACTGGTGTAGCACAACTTCACCTAACCACTAAGGATTCAATTCAGACAAGCCTTCTGGAACAACTACCCTGGCGTACCCATTCCCATCTCTGGGTTTCCACTGCACCTTGCTTGAAGTTCTTAGAATACTTAGCATACTTAATTTTTAAAAGATTTATTCATTCATTTATTTGATAATTACAGAAAAAGACAGAGATCTTCTCATGACAAGTCTGTCCCCCCAAATAGCTGAAAAGGCCAGTTCTGGGTGAGGCCAAAACCAGACACTCCCAGATAAGGGAGGCCAGGCAAGGGTCATACTCTGTTGCCATACATCTGCTGCTTAACCTGCCAGGCCACAGTGCACAACCCTGAACAATTAACATATTTCTGAAAATGTTTAGGTGACAGTTTACCTAATACTACACCTCAGAGTTTCATACAAATTCATTACATGGTTTAAATTCTGGCTCAGAAATAACATTAAGGATTCAAGAAAACCTAATGGAAAAAAACCTTAAATCTATGGCTGGCTTTGTGGTATAGCCAGTGGACAGAAGATCTTTCCCTCTTTCTGTCTCTCTCTAACTCTTTAAATTCTTAAGAAAAGCTAAATCTGGCATGTACATAAATTCACAAACTAATTTTTGCAGAAAGATGAAATTTTTAGCATAGTTTCAAAGGGATCACTGATCTAAAAGAATTAAAATATAGTTCTCATTTACTTCTCTGAATATCTTGATGTGTAGCACAAAAACCAGATTTTACTAGATATGCTGAGTGGACATAGTAAAAGAACACAGATGGTTTCCAGAAGGCATGAAATAAATGGAATATACTACTTTCATACAAATACTTAAAATAGTTCATAATTTTGGCATTAATGTAGTGAACTTCTATTTGAAAATACATCAGTCGTATCAAAACTTATATAAAACAAAAATAATTTTTTGGGGGGGAATAATGACATAATGAGGCTTCTTACTCAAGATTTGATGAACCCATTTATAAAGGCAAAAACATTTACACACTTACTGATTCAAGAAAAATTATTCTATTAGATTTTCTATTGAAAATCTAAAGAAAAGAATTTTGCAAATATGACATTGTTAAATGTTCATTGGAAATATTAAAAATATATATCATGAGTATTTTCCTGATGATTCATACATGTCTGGCAATAAAATCCTAGAAGTTAAATAATCATTCTGGTAAGATTTTCAATGTTTTTGATCTCCTGTTTTCCCCATCCCAATTTCCCAAGTACCAAGAAAGGAAACATTTTTGTCAATTTCATCAGCTTCAGTACCACCAAGAATGTATCAAATTAGCTAAAAATACTCACCTGTCCTTGTTTCCAACATTCTTTGAAAAGCTTCCAATTATTACTATTTTTATAATCCTTAAGCCATAAAATATGCTTCTCACAGATCCAAGAATGTGGTATATCACTATACAATTTATTGTTTTCATTCACAGCAGGTTTTTTGCTTTCTTTGGGTTCTTCATTAGGCTCTGGTTTTACATTTATCTTGGAGGATTTACTTGGTGGAATTTTGTTTTCAACAACTGAAGCAATGATGTCATCCAGAATGTTGGGCATAGTCCGTCCACTTTTGCCACTCTATTAAGGAAAAAAGATTAACTTTCTAAGAAATTATATTTTGAGAGTAAATGAACTTATTCTTTTCCCATAATCTATTATTTTTTAAAACTGATTTGCCACTAGCACAGAAAGAAAAAAAAGAAAATTACAATATACCTCATTAACAAACATGCAGTTGTATTAGCTGAATAAGGAAACTTTGCTTTTAGAAAATCTATTTACTTCAAAGCCACACACACAGAACAACAGTGGGGAAAGACAGAAAAAGCCAGATATTCCATTACTGATTTACTTCTCAAATGCATACAACAGTCAGGCTGGATTCAGGAAAAACCAATACAGACTTCCCATGTGGGTTGCAGGGACTCAATTACTTGGATCATTATCTCGTATTTCCCAATGGATATTAGCAGGAGGCTAGAATCAGAAGCAAAGCAAGCAGGAGTTGAACCTTTACTAGTATGAGATGTCAGTACAACAGGCAGTAGCTTCACCTGAGGCACCACATCACCAGCCCAACAAATTTGATTTGATTCTTCTTTTTTAAAGATTTGTCCATTTGACAGGCAGAGTTACAGAGGCAGAGACCGATCTTTAATGCTGGATCACTCTCTAAGTGGCCTCAACAATTGGAGCTGAGGTGGTGTGAAGCTAAGAGCCAGGAGCTCCCTCGGGGTCTGCCCAGTGGATAGTGGGGTCCAAGGACTTGAGCCATCCTGTTGCCTTCCCAGGTATATTAGCAGGGAGTGGAATTGGAAGTGCAAAAGCCACATCTCAAACCATATGGAATGCAAGCATTGCAGGCAGCGGCTCAACTTAATATGTCACAATTAAGGCCCCACTGTTTGATTTCAAATGTAATTATTTACTAGTTAGTTCACAGCCAGTAAAGTCAAAATTCACCTACATGTAAGCTGTATATGAAAATAGAAAATCTGCTATCATGCTTACTGCAGTTCCCATTGAATACACTGGAGCAAAGGCAATGCCAGCGTCTGTGGAGCCCACACGTAATTTGCCAGCTGTTGTGGTCAACAAATCCCGCAGAGTTGAACCTTGTTCATTACTCTGAGACACAGGAGATGATGTTCTGCCATTTGGAGAATCAGAGATGTCTTGTTCTCGCCCTTCTTTAATTTGTTTATCAAGGTCAAAATCTTTGTTTTCTGAAGCAAAACATTTCAGAAAATATTAGCAATTAAGCACAGTGCTGAAGTACAAAGAAAACTACCGCCCTACACATTACAGAAGATCAATAGCAATAGTGACTGATTCACCTGAGGACAAACCACAGGATGAGTCAAAGCCTTAAAATGGAGAAATGGTTTAAAAAACATAAAAAGTTTTCTTGATATCTTAACACATGTAGTTGGTGTAGTTGGTTTTGTACCTGTCACAAATACAAAATGCTATAGTAGAAAAAAGTAGAAAATAAAGGCAAGTTACAAATCTAATGCACTGCTCATTTTTATTTAAATGCTCATCAACAAATGATTAACTTTAATGCAGTCATAGGAAGGCAAGTTACTAATGAGCACACAACTGTTTTTATTGGATGTAAATGTCATTCAAGTAAAAAAGACTAATAGTATTTCGTTAAACTATAATCCTCTAGTATGCACTTACGTATCTTGCCATATTTACCTTTTTTTTCTTCCCTGGCTTTTTGTTCTGCAAGATCTGCTAACCAGTGCAGTGGTGACTGGGACTCTGGAGGTGTTAACTTGCTCTCTGTGCTGACGTCACTCCTTGGGCTGCTGTTACCACTAGCCTCAGACTTCTCAGGAATATTCTGCTGCTCAGACTCCGGCACACACAGAGATATTTTACTACTGTGATTAAGAACATTCTGTAAAACCTACAAGGGCCAAACAAGTGAATCTTTTACCATTAGTTCTTCAAGATTCAGAGCGAAAAAGTTATTAGGAATATACACAGTAACATAAAAAATGTAACTCATAAAACACAAGTCCCAAGTTGAATTTCAAGTATCAATGTTTATTAATTTAACCAAAAATTTTATTTGAATAATTAGAAACTTTTACTCACTTGAGATACACCATTCATTGCAGGAAAATTTCCACCTTGTAAATTCTGTTTGTTAGTACAATGACAATGGGATTTAATACCATATTTTTCCCTAAGAATGTGCATGGCATCTAGAAGATCTGTCAAAACTACAAAATAAGATGGGGTAGTACATTAATAAAAGATTATACTAGTTGTTACAACTATACATTTTTTTAAAAAATCTTGTTTCTAAATTAGGAGAGGGTTTCCTTGTACCTTTTAAATTTTCTTTTCCATACTATTTTTTAAAACAATCACAGAACTGATCACCAAATTTGCTTATTTTTCTTTTTGTTGTTAGAAAATCATATTCACAAATGTCATTATAGGCTTTCTCATTACATTCTACTTTATCTCTTTAAAAATAATTCCATGGCCAGTGTAGTAGCAGGACCAGCTAAATCTCAATCTGTGGTGCCAGCATCCCATATGAACGGGATCCCAGCTGCTCCACTTCTCATCTAGTTCCATGCTAACAGCCTGGGAAGGCAGTAGTGAGCCAAACGTCTTGGTCTCTGCACTCATTGAGAGATATGGAGGAATCTCCTGGCTCTCAGCTTTGGACCAGCCCAGCTCTGGCTGTTGGGCCAGCAGGTAGTGCGTTTTCTCTCTCCCTTCTCTTGATCTCTCTGTAAGTCTGCCTTTCAAATAAAAACCAACTAAATAAAATGGTTCCATGATGGCTTGTCTTTCTTCCTTTAACACATATGTAACTTAAAGTAACTAAGCAACACAATTTGATTAGTCAATCTTACCTCAACATTCTGTTAAACTTCCTAGATAATCTGCTCATTTAAGTGTTTCTTTATTATGAAGCAAGTAAGACTTTGTGTACCAAGCAAACAATATGTATTTATACTTACCAGAACCAGGAATAATTTGAGTTGGCATTAGATGTTTATGATCATGAGGCTGTCCCTTCACACACTTCATCCAAGCATATAGTTCTTTATCTGTAAGATAATATACAATGTTTTATATATGTATAAAGCCATATATAGCTTTGCTGTAATCAAATTGACAGTTTAACACATGAAGAATAGTTAAATTAAAATGTTAATGATGGGTTTCAAATATTTGGTTCTTTAAAAAAGTTACACCATTCTATGTTTTATAAAAATAGCTACACAAAGTGGATATAATAACCTTCACTAGTACAATGTCTACAATCCTTTAATGTTTAATCATCTGTATTCTCTCTAAGACTAGCTTCCTTATAGCTACTTTTTTTTTAATCTCTTACGTATTTTCTGTTCCAAGCAGGGTATGTGCCTGCTCATAGAACGCTGACACAAATTAGAGGCTACTACCAAGTTATTTTCCTTTTATACTTCGAAGACATGTAGAGAAACTGTCATGAAGCATGTGCAAGTTATTGCTGCGATTGTTGCCTTCAAACAAGGCTTCATACCTAAACTGTAAACATATTAAACTTTAGTATGAAGCATATTATTCGTAAGAAAAAAGTCAACACGATGGCTTCAGGGAAACTTTATAGATTTAGTGGCATGGACAACTACTTAAGATGCAGCTATAAGGGTTTCAAAATGTATTTGCAAAGCTTAATAAACTCGGTATAGAAAAATTCAAATGTTTCACAAAAACTTTAGATTAAAAAAAATTCTGATTCAGTCTAAAAGTGATTCTCTTAAAGCTCTGATTTTCCTTGCCAAAACCAACAGTTATTTGTAAATGTTTTACAACTACTGACATGAGTTAAATATAAGTTGGACACTTATATTTATTAACAATATCCAAAGTTATGCATTAAATCTATTGTGGGCTTATTACAGTACTTAACAATGAAACAAGATTACATAGGGGTGGGCACTGTGGTGCACATTAAACTGCTGCTTGGGACCCTGCATCCAACATCAGAGTGCAATTTTCAGTTCTGACTACTCTACTCCCAATCCTGCTCTCTTCTAATATGCCTGGAAAACTGCAAGTGATGGTTCAAGGATTTGAGCTCCTGCCACCCATGTGAAGACCTGGATGTAGACATTTGCTCTTGACTTCAACCTTACCCAGCCCCTAATTAGTGAGGACATTAAAGGAGGGGAGGAAATCAAAGATGTGAGATTCTCTCTCTCTCCACTGTTTCCTTTCTTCCCTCCATTATTCTGCCATCCAAATACCCTACAAATAAAATGACTACAAAATAAAACTTAAGGTAAGGCTGCATTTCATAGAATAATAATGTGATTAATATACTTTCAAAATGAATAACATTATGTAATAAATCAAGAAGTAACACAATTATTTTTGTTACCATAAATGTTATATCTTATCTTAAACAAAGCTTCATTGTGGCTTATGCCTATATGCAAGTAATATAACAAAATATAATTAACTTTTAAAATTTGGTAAAGAAAGTAGAATCAGGAAAAAGGAATATAAAATTTTTCATAAAATGTTATAATACAGTTAAATAATAACTGAAATTACCAAAACATTTTTACAGTTTTAAGGATGTCACTTCCTCAAATGCATTTTTTATTATGGTTTGAACATTTTACATAAATACATAGTAACAGGGCCCAGCACGGTGGCCATTAGCTAAAGTCCTCGCCTTGAAAGTGCCAAGATCCCATATGGGCGTCAGTTCTAATCCCGGCGGCCCCGCTTCCCATCCAGCTCTCTGCTTGTGGCCTGGGAAAGCAGTCAAGGATGCCCCAAAGCCTTGGGACCCTGCACCTGTGTGGGAGACCTGGAGGAAGTTACTGGCTCCTGGCTTTGGATCTGCACAGCACCAGCTGCTGTGGCCACTTGGGGAGTGAATCATCAGATGGAAGATCTTCCTCTCTGTATATGTGACTTTGCAATAAAAGTAAAATAAATCTTTAAAAAATTACATAGAAATATTTATGTATGTAGTGCACAGCAACAAAGCTGGGTATACTCAGATAGGATACCACATTTGCTTAGGTCTCTTTCTTAAGCACACTGTATCTCTTAAGCACATTGTATAGTCAGAAAGAGTGAGGTATTAGTTATCTCAGTAGCAAAGGTACTGGTGACTCATTCATGGTTCAACTACCAAGGACCCCCAAATCACCTGGTATAGTACTGGTAATGTGGTTGCAGGTAGGAATAAAAATTCAATACATCAATAGTTGGGCAATTCTTTGTAACTTAAAGATTACATAGATAAGAGGAAAGCATATTCAAGTAAGCCTCTGATAGGGAGAGGCGAGGAATAGAGGAAAGTGGGTGAGATACATGTTTCGATTTTTTTTTAAACTCTTGTGTTGCAGCAGGGAAAGGAGAGGAGAGGAATGTCCTTTGCTGTCAAACTCTATCAACATCTAAGGAAGCAGGCTAATTTTAAACTTATAACTTTGTGGAGCCCAGGGGTAGGCCAGGGTGGTCTACACTGCAGCATCTGCCAGAGAGCTGGGACTAGGAGCAGGCCATGTCAAGCTGGGCCGCAGTACCCACTTGCAAGTCTAACACCTAGGGTTGGGAGTGGGCCTCATAGGCAGAAATCTAGGGACTCTCCTACTGGGCTCCCAATGGTGGGTACAAGAACTGGGGTTGGGGACAAATTGGATAAAACAAGTCTGTGGCACCCCTCAGCATGCGTGTGGGACAGGTATGGAGATAGACTGTGTTGGGATAGTCCATAGCTGGAGCACTGGAAAGCAAGGATGGGGTGTGTGCTCAGCCAGGCTAGGCTGTAGCACCTGCCAGCATGTACAAAAACTGGGGCTGGGCATGGATCTGGAGGGTTATTTGGGACTGCCCTAAGTAGCAGCACCTGCTGGTCAGGCCTGAGGTGGGATAAGCTGAGGGATCCTGGCTGTAGCATCTGCTAGTTGGTGTGAAAGATTGGGTTGGAAGTAGAACTGAGTAGGCAGCTGCATCCACTGGTACATGTGTTGGTTCGTGCAGGGAATGGAACAAACCTGACCCTAAACCAGCTGGTGTACACAAAAGTCTGAGGTCACCCCAGCAGAAGTTTCCTGGGGGAATTCCCAGCTAGACCACTAGACTTAAACCCGATCCTCACGGAAAACCACAAGATACATGTGGTTTGACCTTGGAGTGCATGCATCAGGACTGGGCCTCTTCAGTTGCTGATGCTCATGTAATGAAGCACACACCCAAAAGCACATGAAAAGACATGACAACTGGATCATCTGGGCCTGTAGAGAACATTGAGTGATTCACCAGAGGATGGAAAACAGAACAAGTTGGAAAACTCTCCTAAGTTTTCCAGAAAGTGTCTGAGGCAGTGGATACACTAAAGCAAACCTAAGTCAGCCAACAGACCTCGACATTGTCTACCCTGGTGCAATAAGATCAACAATGCCTCAGAACTATGAAAACCACTAAAGTAACACCCTTGGAATATTTCCCCACATTAGCGCATCTAAGCTGTTATCAGAAGACCGCTCCCCATCCCTGGGTGCAGATACATGTTTACAGCAAGGAAGTGGTCCCTTCTTAACCCCTGAGGGAACAAAAAACTGAAACACTTAACTCACTTACTTTCTTCTACTCCCTGATCCTCCCCACCCTAATCAGAAGCTCACATAGGTGTGCATCCCTCTGAGCTAGGTAACCATTACTAAAACTAAAAAAATAAAAAATTTTGAGGAGTTCACAAATGCAGCTATAAAAATATTCCAACTCATAGGAAAAAATTCCCCACCCCTGAACCTAAATACTGTTTTGAAAAACACAGTCTAATTAAAATGACATTTATTGTTGTGAAGCATTAAATGGTTTATCATTAAGTATTTGTCATGGTTTTAGAATTTATTTACATATTTAAGGGCAGAGGGAAAAAGAAAGAGAGTATGCAAACTCCTATCCAGTAGCTTAGTTCCAAATGCCTGCTTTGGCAGGACCAGGATGAAGTCAGGTACAGGGAGCTCAACCTGAGTTGATAGTAGGAACCCAACAACTGGAATTCTCACTAAGCTGAACATACCCTGCATCAGCAGAAGCTGTAACGAGGAGCCAAGGCAAATCTCAGCCCTGATGAATGTAGGCTCTCTAAAGGGGGACACAGGGGACTTTAACTAATGAACCAAATGGATGCCCCAATATTTACTCAAAATGACAACATGATTCATATCCTACGCATTTTATTAGAACATAACCCTCAACAAATAAGCTTCAGCATTGGACATTTCCAATACTGTCCTAAATTTTGTTGAAATACTTCTGACACACACTTAACTACTTCCTTTATAAAATGTATTATATTTAGCAGAAATTAAAAAAAAGGTGGAGGACATTTTCGGTACTACTTTCCCTAAATATTGAAAATGATAGTTCTAAGGACCAATGCTGCAGTCAAGCTATTGCCTGTAAGGCTGGTATCCCATGTAGAAGCTAGTTTGTGTGCTGGCTGCTCCACTTATGATCCAGCTCCCTGCTAATACTCTGGGAAAACGGAAGATGCCAAAGGTGCGTGGACACCTATTCCCACATAGAAGACCACAATGGGGCCCCTGATTTTCATCTGAACCTGTAGCAGCTATCTGGTGAATGAACTACTGTATGAAAGACATTTTTAAAAAATTTTTATTGAAAAGTCAAATATACAGAGAGGAGGAGAGACAGAGAGGAAGATGGAAATCTGCTGGTTCACTCCCTAAGGGGCCACAATGGCCAGGGCTAAGCAGATCTGAAGCCAGGAGCTTTTTCCAGGTCTCCCATGCAGGTGCAAGGTGCAAGGCTTTGGGTTGTCCTGCTTTCCCATTCCACATTCAGGGAGCTGGATAGGGAGTGGGGCTCCAGGGATTAGAACCGGCGCCCACATGAGATTCAAGTGCATGTAAGGTGAGGACATTAGCCACTAGGCTACTGTGCTGAGCCCAGAATTGTTTCTCCTTCCTTCAAATAAATGAATGAATGAATAATAAATAAATGATCTTTTAAAATAAGTATGTGTTGAGAACAGCTCCAAAGATACAAAAATTTTCTCCTCATAAACAATGAGCTCTGAGGGATAAACATTGACAGAGGCAGAATATTCCTGATGGCTTTTACTTCACCTTTACTGATGGATATTTAGAAAAATCAGTTCATACTAGATGAAATATTCAAATGTGGCTTATGTTTATGACTTGAATGAACAGGTTTATGGTGCTGGTAGCCCTGACAGATGCCAGTTTGAGTCCTGGCTGCTCCATTTTTGTTCCACCTCCCTGTGTTGAGACTGTGGAACTAAAGAGCTACCTAAGTAGTAATAAAGTGTTCTGAATGGTAGATGAATCAAGAAAATAGTATGTTATGCAGTAGGCAAATAGTACTATGGTAGTAATAAATAGTATCAGGGAGTAGTATTAAGAAACAGATTAAGGTCAAGGGATAGCATTAAATAAGTAACTTAGTAATAAAGTAATCAAAACAAACATGTAGGTGTTAAGAGATAGCAATTAGTAAAGGATTGTGTAAGTAATGGCAATTAGAACATAGGATAAATAATGTTAGAATAATGCTGACTGATAAATTGTTAAACTGATTGTTAAGTTTGGCTTCTGTAATGAGAGCTTCCCTTCCCTTGCTACAACAAGGGGAACCAAGGTAAAGCCACGACAGGCCTCAGACAGGCTAGGTCCAAGTTTCAGTTCCTAGAATTGAGGTACCAGTAGATGGAAGATTGAACCTTCTGTTTCCTTCTCTATGTAACTCTGCCTTTCAAATACAAGTAAAATAAGTTGGGCCCAGTGTGATAGCCTATGGATAAATCCTTGCCTTGTATCTGCTGGGATTCCACGTGGGCGCCATTTTGTACCCTGGCTGCTCCACCTTCCATCCAGCTCCCTGCTGGTGGCCAGGAAAAGCAGTTGAAAACGGCCCAAAGTTGGTTTTAATTCTGCTCCGAAATATAGTTTCCTGTTAATATATACCCTGGATGCCACAAGTGCTGGTTCGGGTGTTTGGATCTTTGTCAACTCCAAGGGACACCTGGGTTGAATTCCTGGCTCCTGGCTCAGCCCAACATTTTTGAGCATTTGGGAGTGAGCCAGAGGATGAGAAAATCTCTTTCTGTGCCTTTCAAATAAATCAGTAAAAACCTAAATGCGGACTATACTGAGAACCTATCTGCCTGATATGGAAAGGTATCTGGCAATCATCAGGTTAAAAGTTACAGATGAAGGTAAATTTCAGAAAATCTACCAACTAAATTTTGATTACTCTTTCTTTCTCTTAAAAACAAACTTTAGGGCCCTATGTGGTAGCCTAGTGGCTAAAGTCCTCGCCTTGCATGCACCAGTTCTAATCCTGGCAGCCCTACTTCCCAACCAGCTCCCTGATTGTGGCATGGGAAAGCAGTCAATGATTGCCCAAAGCCTTGGGACCCTGCACTAGCACGTGGGAGACCTGGAAAAATTTTCTGGCTTAGGATCTACTCTACTCGGCTGTTGCAGCCACCTGTGGAGTGAATCAGCAGAAGGAAGATCTCTCTCTCTCTCTCTCTCTCTCCTTCTCTCTGGAAATCTCCCTTTCCAATAAAAGTAAACAAATCTTAAAAAACAAACAAAAACACTACAAACTTTACGGGAGAATATGATATAGTCCCATCACTCGAGACACCTGCATTGCGTACCAGAGCCAGGGTGGATCCTCACCCCTTTGCTTCCAATCTAACTTCCTGCTGCCCTGCAGCCTGAGAGATAGCAGATGATGGCTGTACTTGAGAACCTGTCACCCATGCTGAATTCCTGAACTGTGTTCTAGACTCCTGATTCTGACTTGGTCTTGCCTTTACTATTTAACAGGGAACTTATTCAGTCAATGAAAAATGTGTCTCTATGCTGTCAAAAAAAATCAAAATAACAAAATTGTATGTAATATATTTATATTTACATGGGCTGGTACTGTAGCACAGCACATTAACACACCATTTTCACTACTGGCATCCCACAGCACTGGCCCAAATACCAATCCAGCTCCTTCCTAATTTGTTTGGGAAAGCAGAGGAAGATGGCTCAACAACTTGGACCACTGCTACCTCCATGGAGACCCAGCCCTAGCTGCTGCAATCACTTGAGTAGTAAAACAATGGATGGAAGATCTCTCATTTTCTGTAACTCTTTGACTTTCAAATATATAATAAACATACAAATCTTAAAACAAACCTCTAGAACTCTTCCTCTCTTTGGCCTTGTAACAATCCAAGCAAACCACAAATCCACATTTTTGGCAAACCCAATGAATGTTAAACAATGTTGCTTCACATGCATCACACATCTCCCGGACTCCTCTCACTGCTCTTTTCCAGGCAATTTTTGCTGAAATGCAGAGAAAACAGTAACGGAAAGGAAAATACATGTTCCGCCATGCATTTAAAATGGCCTACATTTACAACAGGATTTCTCAAGCTTGGCACTTTTAACATTTTTGGGCTGAACAATTCTTTCTTTCAAGAGGTAATACTTATGCACTGCAGTACGTCTTCTGACATCTTTGGTCTTCACCAACTGTACATAGCAGCACATAACCATAAAAATGTTTACTGTCAATACCAAATGTTCTCTGGATTTAAACTACTGATTTTAGGGAAGGGAAGGAAAAGCAGTTAATATTTAGAGCAGCTATATACTTAGGTAATATCAGTGCCTTACATGAGCAAATAAAATTAACAGTTACTTTCCAACAAACCTATGAAACTTATCTTCCCTACATAACAGACCTAATATTCAGAGATTTATAAAAGTTTGTATAGTTAATATGAAGAGTAACCTTAAGAGTCAAATACAAGCAAATGAGACTGAATCTCCTTGCATAGTAAATGATAAGATTCACACAGTTGCACCCCAAACAATCTTATAATTATGGTTGATGTTTTAATGGCAAAACAGTATCATGATATCATAAAAGTTTAATCCACTAACTTCAACCTCAAAAGAAATATTAATAAGCTCAAGCATAGTTGCATTTGTACACAAAAAGATACCATTATTACAATTAAAAATCAAGACTAGGTAAGAACTGGGATTTCTTCCACAAATTAAACATACTTCAAAAGAAAATTTCTTAAAATAAAATTTGTAAAATGTATGTTTTATTTCCTTACCATCCTTCTTCACCCAGGACAAAGCTGTTTTTTCAGATGTTACTAACTGACAGAACTTATCACCTATTATATCCAAGATATACTTAGAAGTTTCCAAGTCTAGTTCATCGTCTTCATAATTTTCATGTGTCCATAAACTCATAGCTTCATCATCATATTGGTCAGGAGAAGAAAAACCATCTATTCTAACCACTCCATTTTTACTAAATGACAATCTGAAACATTAAAACATAAAAGCAGTAGATTTAAGTTATTATGAATCACAGAATCATTTTTAAAAACTTAAATGGGGTAGTTCCCACATATTTTAATTATTTTGTAAGAGTCTCATAGATGCAATACAAATAATTAGCACTAACTTGGGGTTATTTCAAGAGTTTCCAATTATTTAATCATTGAAATGCAATCAAATGAAAAAAAATGTCTAAACATTTGATGAGCAAAAAGAATAAAAATGTGGTACCAGTATAATTCAGAGAATGATATTTTTATGTAACTTAAAGGCAGGAATTATTAATGTTGAAAATGAACTAAACCATTTTAGGATTTTTACTGGTAGGCTTAAAATAATGAGACACTTTCATTAATTAAAATACTTCATTCAAGTGATATAGACAAACAAGAATGAAGCACCTGTTTATTAAATCCATTTAATGTGCTCACACTCAGCTTCAGAGAACGCTAGGGCAAATGGGAGGCAGGACCTCCCTCATCCACTCACTGCTGGTTATTTTCCAACCAACTCATATTTACTGTCTTTACTCTCAGGGAATGTTTGATATTCCTCATAAAAAATAGTGCACTTTTTTTCTAACTTATTTTATCCCCATTTATATTTTTATCATTTCCCTTTTCTATTTAAACTGTTTTTGTCCTTTTACTATAACATTTTGTTACAATCTTACTTGTGTTATCTTTATGTAAACTTTTCTTTCCTTCAAATTTTACCTATACTTCCTTAAATCAATTTTTCTTTTGCATCCATCCTTTTTAAATTCATTTTACATGCTTTTAACTATTTATTTCTATAACTGTTCTCTGAAGTCCACAAAGACTATGACAAGGAAGAAATAAAGAACTTGGTCTGTTCTACCAATACTAATTTTTTGAAGGTCATTCCTGGGCCACTAATATGGTATATTTACTAGAATAAAATGTCTCAACTTCTTTTAAAGATGAAATTAATTAAAGTGTTTAATATAATATGTATAGCTGCACATTAAGGACTATACATATGACATTCTGTCC
Source organism: Ochotona curzoniae (assembly GCF_017591425.1). Taxonomy (NCBI): domain Eukaryota; kingdom Metazoa; phylum Chordata; class Mammalia; order Lagomorpha; family Ochotonidae; genus Ochotona; species Ochotona curzoniae. The sequence goes on along the minus strand of NW_024467069.1, from coordinate 178,242 downwards.
TTTAGCACTCAAAGTATATGCATGAGACAAGTTTAGCTGTAGCTTAACCAGGAACGAATCAACAGAGATGGATTAAAAACTAGAAGCAACATATAAATTATGCTCTACTGAGCATTTGGCTCAACTATTTTTTAAGAAGGATTTATTTTTATTTAAAAGGCAGATTTACAGAGAGAATTGGAGACAAGACAGAGATCTTCCATCCATGGGTTCACTTCCCAAGTGGTCACAACAGCTACAGCCAAGATGATCCAAAGCCAGGAGTTCCTTCTGGGTCTCCCACCTGCGTACAGGGATCAGGGGCTTGAGCCATGCTCCAGTTTTTTCAGTCCCTAAGCAAGAAGCTGTACTGGAAGTAAACCACCTGGACAGGAATTGGTGTCCACACATGTTGCTGGCAAGTGGAGGATTAGCCTATTGAGCCACCATGCCAGGCCTCCAATTATCTTTTTAAGATTATTCATTTAATTTGAAAGGTGGGGTTGTGGAGAGGAGAGACAGACACATACACACAAAGTGGTTCAGTTCCCAAATGCCTGCCAACAGCCAGGGCTGGGCCACCTGGAAGTCAGGAACTCTATTTGGGGCACCCATGTAGATGGTAGCAACTAAAGTACTTAAGCAATCACTTGCTAGCTTTCAAGGTACATCAGGAACGAAATGGATGGGAAGTATAGTAGTCAGGACATGAATGGCACTCCTTAATGGAATATGGTTCCCAAAGCAACGGCTTTCTAAAAGTACTAAGTAATACTAATAATAGTAATATTAGGTAATAATTTTAAGTGGCTTTATACAAATCTTAAAAATGCTTAAATAAAAAACTACATGGTGGAACAGGTGCTGTGGCATAGCTGCTAAAGCCATTCCCTGCAGTGCCAGCATTTCATATGTCCTGGCTGCTTCACTTCCAAGCCAGCTCCCTGAGAAAGCAGTAGAAGCCGGCCCAAGTGCTTGGGTGCCTGCCACCTATGTGAACCAGATGATGAAGTATCAGACTCCTGGATTTGGCTTAGTCCAGTTCTGGCCACTGAGGTCATTTGGGGGAGTGAATCAAAAGACCAGAGGCTTCTCTTGCTCTTTACTTACTCCTCTGTAATTCTGCCTTTCCAACAAGTAAGTTAAATTAAAATACTGTTTCCCATTATTTTTGATTAAAAAAAGTGTAAACATTTTCTCATTAAAAAAAATTCTTTCAAAAGAATGGTCATATGGGATATGTAACAATTCTACAGTTACTGTTAAAACTTAGCATTAAAGTGTTTAATATTCTTCCTTAACATGGAAACTCACTTCCACATCTACAATGGACTCAGAATAGTACAATTTCTAAAAATAAAAATATCCTCCCAATTTCACTTACCGTCTAAAGTAATAAAATCTACAAAATACTGGCGAATGAGCCGGTTCTTCTCCTTTTTTACTACGTATAAGTCTACATTCTCGGCACTTTTGTAAATTAGGCCCTATCTCACAGCAGGAGTCATCCTGTAAAAAGGATTCCCCAGTTTGCTTCAACTTCTTGACTTTTCGCCAATCTTTTAAAACCGAACGAGGGATGCCAGCTGTAAAATGAGTAGCAAACTATTAGGGTGGGATTATGTTTTGCAGAAAGGCACATTCCTTGAGATGAAATTCAAGTCAACTGTACAACTGTCATGCTATGGTAAAGACTGCAGGAAAAAAAAGCAAAGATAGTTTATATGTATATGAATTAAGTAAAAGTTCACAGCATACTATGTTTTACTGGCAGATTATTTCTACTAACCAAAGAAACCAGATTCTTGCATCAGTATACTGAAAAGGCAAAGCAAAGCAAATTTTGCAGCTGACTACACTCTTTAACAAATGTACATAGTAAACAATCACTAAAAATAGAATTCTATAAATTTATCTGTGCCTTATTATAGTACCCCACATTTGATATCAACATATTAATGGCAGCAATAACATTCAGAAAAACAGAAGAGTATTGCAGTGAAAGGAAAGAAATTAACATGATTGTATTTGTTGAACTCAAATGCATTATACAGTCAAGTATTTGTAGAAAACAATTTTTTTTTACCATACTTTACAATGTTGCTCCATCACATTTATTAACTTGACCTTTACAAGTTTAAGAACATTGGTTTAAGTCGTCTTACAGCAGGAGGAATCTTTAGACCAAAAGGAGCTTAAAAAAATTATACATAAGCTTGAACTATTCACATATATGTCAAAGATCAAGCTATGCTAGGACTAGTAATTTTTTTTTCTCTAAAGTGGATTTTTCCTGCCCATATTAATAAATTTGTCTATACGGTAGATTTAGTTTATCATTTTTGTCATACTGAAAAAATGAATAGCATTCTCCAACCCTTAAGCTTTCTAACCAGGCCCATTTTGTAATTCGCAGAAATATTCTAAGAATAGGTACTCACACAGACTTTCAGCAGAATTCCTGTTCAGAGTTCTAGTACATATGTATTGATAACATAGAAATATAATGACAGAAAAATCACCTATGTTAAAACAGGAATTAGCAAAAGGTAGAGTGGTCCAATTAAACCAGGTCCACTTACTAAGCACCTCCAGAAATGCTTTCCCTTTAATCTTTATGGCAAGAAGCTATGGGATCATAAATCCACTAGAGAAGCACTACGCATGTATACACAGATAAGTGAACACACCTCGCTTACGTCATTATAATATATTTTTAATAGACTTGTTTAAAAGAGTTGTTATTTTCTCCACTATATGACAACTTTTTCCTAGGAACTTCATAGAGCTTTTACAGTCACAAGAATAAACAATAGAACAATTACAATGCTGACCAATTTTTATTCAGCAAATTTTCTTCTAATCATTTACTTTTTAATGCTGCTACAAATAAACTAAATGCGATGTACTTGTATTTTGAATACAAAAATAATTTTAACCCAAATATGCTTTTAATGCAAGATAATGGAACATGTTCAAAGTACGGTTCACTATGTATTGTGAACAGTTTAAACAGTGTAATAAAGAGCCAGATATTGCAAAGAAAATACTAGCGGTATGATACAAAATAGGCACTTGGAACTTTTTCTTGTAAAAAAAAAAACCTGAATAAATCACAGAACCATCTATATAATGTTTTCATATAATTTTCACTTCTAGACTAGGCCACACAGGACCATAGCTAAACGCTTTTATGAATATAACTATATATGTATTTACACAACAAAACTGGTAATATCTAAAACTTAAAATTTGGAGATGAAGACATTTAGTCAATAGAAAATACCTAAATCAGTGGGTATTTCTGCTTCTTTTACAGAATAAACTTTTCAACCTGAGTAGCAAATCTACACAGCTGCTCTATCAATAGTAAATAGGAAGAAAAAGAATTAAAAGACAAATATATGCCACCTTCAAATTATACAACATCTCTTTAAAAGTTTTCTTTTGGAGAAACAAAAATTAACTAATTATACTTCTGAATAATATAGGACTTGCAGATATATAAATTTGGTGAGTTATTTCAGAGCACAAATACAACTATATAAAAATTAGTCACAGAAAAGCACCCAACTTTTTAATTAAACAAACAAACAAAATATATATATATATATACACACACACATATATATGTATTTGAGGAAAAAGTAGATATAAAAGAAATCTATTAAATCTGGCTTTAGAATGGAAAAAGAATCATACTATTATATGCATATGTAAATAAAACATATAATTAAATATATCAAGCACCAAGTAGTGGCCTAACTCCCTTTTTTTGGCTAAACATGAATCACAACAATCCTACTCAACATTAGAAGAAAAAAAGACATATTTGATTGACAAAATAAATTATCCACTAAGGCTCAGAAGCTCCTTAAATTAGGAAAGCTAACAAAATAAAGAACTTTGCTTGGCAGCTCAGAACAAAGGAAGTTAACTTTGCTCATAATCAACAAAAAGCATTTAACACATAATAATTCTTCAGATTTGGCCAACAAATGGGATTTAAATAGCTTCTCCTAAGTTAAATATTAGTTACCAAGCAGGGAAGATTTGACTCATGAGGAAAAAGGAACTAATCCCAGCCTCATCTTAAAACGCTTAGTTAGGATAATGAATAAATAAAAACCAAAACCAAAAAAAATCCTCTTACTTAGGACATATATTCAATTCAGAACATGCACTATTCACTGAGTTAATTTTATCAGCAAACATAACTTTACAAAAACTTCCCAAGTGTTAAAAGCTAGAAGATTTGTATCTTTGTTTTAAGGTTATACTTGAGTATTTAAATACCCAACACCAAAAGAAATGTTATGAGATAAAAGACAATTTTTTGCCACACTAAGTCTCTTAATGAATTCACAGGGCAAGTAAGAACATATAAGAAAGAGCAACACTGCATGCATAATGCGATATTCAAATATATGGAAGGTATCCTTCGAAGTCAAACTCCCTCTCTGTCTTTGACTATACTTGCATTTCAGTTTGTCAGTCTCTCTGTCTCTAGTTGATCTTGTCCTTCATTCTTTCACTTTCTGACTGTCCTTTTCTATGTTCCATCCTGTTTTTCTCTCCTTCAGTTTGCTCTGGTTTCCACACACGCACATAGAAAAACCTCATTCAGGGAAAAGGCACAAATAAGAGAGTTCAAGCATTCAAAAGCTTGTAAAGTACTTCCTCGAGTGTCCACATTGTCACAGATATTTCAAATACGGTATATGGATGAGAAAACGGATATAGTGAAACTATTAAGTGTTTTCTGCATTGTGCAACATACCTAAAAAGAAATAAGCAAACTGAGAAAAAAAACTACTTCTAGAATAAAAATATAAACACTTTATAGTGAATATTACTAGTTAAGTACCAATTATTCTGTTAATATGTAGCCATTAAGGAATTTTTTTTGTTGTTTTACATGTCAAAGCTTTTTATTTATTATGGACACTCTAAAGACTAGGTTCCCTGTTTCCTAGAACATGGAAATCAATGTAAGAACCTCCCTCCCCTTTATCCTCTACCCACTGTTAAAGACTTACTAAGCAGCATTATTAAATAGTTGATCATGTAATCATTTCAATAGGTTTATAATTTTGTCATCTGGCTAAGAGTTGAGACACAGGCTTCATAATACTACTTTGAGATCATTTTATAGCAATATGCATTAAATAAGATACTGAGAATAGAATTTCCCTCCCAGTTTAATGTGGTTATAAAAAAGTATTTTAGCAAATACTTTTGTGACAGCTATAATTGCATTTTTACAATTCTTAGAAATGGTTAAAATTACGAATAACCCCTACATTACTCAAAGGGTTACACATTACTACAGATCTCTTAAACATGAAAGGTAAAAGGTTTTTTTCTCATTTCATACTACAGGTATGAAATACAGAAATGTGGTTAACCAATACACACAAATCTTCAGAGAACCATGTCATTATTCTAGAAAATTTAGCTCATTCTATCAGAAATAAACCTAATTCACTCACCACTGTTACTGTTGTTCTGTAATTTCAGTTTGCTTTTTTCTTTGGCACTCCTACTGAGAACTCCATTGGGTTTCAAGTCCTCCTCCATCTCACCCTTTCTCTTCTGTAAATCGTTCTGCTTCTTCTTATAAGTTGGCTTAGGTTGACGCTTAGTCCTTTGCTCAGATTTGCTTTCACTTTCATCTGAGTCTCCACTCTCAGAGCCAGATTCATAAGTTCTTTTGGCTTTTCTCCTATTTACTTTGTCATCTTTCACATACTTATCAACTATAACTTTACTATCTAAGCTATTTTGTATATCATTAGATGTAGAGGCTATTAAGTTGACTGAACATGGCTTAATAATTTCTGATACAGAATTCCCTGAACTTTCCATTTTATTAGTATTTTTATCTTCTTCTGAATGTCTAGTGAGCCAAGCCTTTTTCAGCTTAGTATGGTAGTTTGGTTGACTTGTCTGGGATGCTTGCCCATTTCCTGCAGAGCTTGCTTTGTTAACTGTACTACAGATTACAGTACTATCCAGGGAAACAGAGTGTGATGATGTCTGATTTTTCACATTAGGTTCAGTCTCACTGACATTACTACTTTTATACTGAGCTGCAGCCAATGCTGCCTTGTGCTTTTTTAAATGGATAAAATCAGTTGTGCCTGAGAATCCAGAACTTGACTGAACAGCACTTCCTGTCTTACCGCTAATCAGTGGAACAGGAGCTGTAGTGTTGACCTTGCACTCTTGTGATGGTGCCACTGGCTGGCTAACACTTTTTGAAGTGTTACATTCTAATGATGTAGGAACCAAAATGGTATTTGATAAAGAGTAAATGACTTCTGAGCCACCCCCCAAGCTGGAAGCACTTGTGGTAGTGGCTGAAGATGTGAGCATCTCCGTTTTCGTGTTACACAATGTATTTACAGCAGACATGACTGAACTGGAGACACTGCTCTGGGAGACTTGAAAGTTTTTTTCAGATTTTATTTGAGTACTGTCTGAATTCACACTTGGCAGAATGATTCTTCCAGTCTGTCCAGCTTCTGCTGATTTGAAGCAATCTGTTTTATTTGCTCCAGTTGAGGATTTTTCACTAACTCTGTCTTTAGAAGCTAACTGCACTGCTGGCACGCTATCCATTTTTATACTAGACGGTGGACGCACAATGACAGATGCCATAGCAGCATGTGACTTTCCACTGCTTTTTTCCACATGCCAGTCAGCTTTCTCTTTGCTTAGGTTATTATTAGATCTCCACATTTCTGTCGAACTCTGGTCAGAAGAACTCTTAAAATTAGCCTGACAGTCTTTTGGCTCAGGAATTAAGGTTGGAGGCTTTTGTGATTCTTGAACTTTCACACCAGCATTTACCGGCATCACTGGAGTTAAAGTTGGAGGGGAAAGGCTACTATAACTGGTTTCTTTTCTTTCTAAACTGTGGTGGATTGGTGGGTGAAACACTGGTGCTCTATGTAAGGCAGGCATACTGCGGAGTGTATTTGTAGAAGAAACTGTCAAATGCGTAGGACTTCGGCAATCATTCCTGAAGGTTGTTACTGAGTGAGATGCAACTTGGTGGGGAAGATGGTCAGGTATCTTACCTACCATATTTTCATTTTCTGGCTGGTGTTTAATCAAAGGTGGAGGCTTTGAAAGAGATGACATAAATGAAGTCAGAGTTTGAGGATTAGATGTTGCTGCATGAGTATTACTCTGTTTATCAGCATAAATATTGGAAACTTCTTTGGATGGGTATGATCTTGGTGGTTCATTTACCACACTATTAGACAATGTAGTAAAATAGTTACTTTGGGGCAAACTTTGGGGCACTGAGTGCTTCATTTTGTACAGATCTGATACTGAGCGCTCCACATCTTTATCCTGCTTGATGACATGGCTTTTAGGACTAGAAGATGATGATGACACTACTCTGGAAAAATTATCTCGGTCATTCTCGAGTCCCTTGATTTTGCTTGTAAAGGGAGCAACATCAATACTTTCTTGAAGAATTCGACGGTGTTCTTCTTTGTACTTGTTTAATCTCTCTCCAGTTTCCGGGGTTGGCCTTTGTAATTGATTTAATACTGGATCCACAAAATGCCTATGCAAATGACAATCTTTTCCAGTCTGTGACCTACTTAGATCCAAGTCATTTTTTGCTGAAGTGGATGCAACGGACCGTAACGGTTCCATGAAAGCCTTCCTCTCCAGTTCTCTGCAAAAAAGAGAAAAAAAAAAGCATACAAAGATTCCTGAAGCCACTTTTTCTTCTAAGATACTTTCTATGCAGCATCATCTTGTTATAAAACACATCTTTGCAAGCACATTATTATTTGGGGCAAGGGAATTATATACATTATTATCATCATCATCAAATAAATCAGATAGTATATCAATATACAGAAAATTGGTAGTTTTTTAAACTCTAGGTTTTTTTCTTTTTTTTAAAGATTTATTTTTATTATGTTTTTATTGAAAAGGCGGATATACAGAGAGGAGAGACAGAGAGGAAGATCTTCTGTCTGATTATTTACTCCCCAAGTGAGCGCAACGGGCCGATGCTATGCTGATCCGAAGCCAGGAGCCTCTTCCGGGTCTCCCGCGCGGGTGCAGGGTCCCAAAGCTTTGGGCCGTCCTCGACTGCTTTCCCAGGCCACAGGCAGGGAGCTGGAAGGGAAGTGGGGCTGCTGGGATAGAACCGGCGCCCATATGGGATCCCGGGGCGTGCAAGGCGAGGACCTTAACCACTGCACCACCGTGCCGGGCCCAGGTTTTTCTCTTTTTAAAGTTTATTTATCTGAGAGTAAAGTTGGGGAGGCAGAGGAGAGCCAGAGATCTTCCAATTGTGGGTTTACTCCACAAACACCAGCAAAAGTTTGGGCTGGGCAAGATGAACCCAGGAGCCAGAAGTCATCTAGGGCTCTCTCACTGATGGCAGGGACTGAAGTACTTCGGCCATCACCTGCTGCCTTCTAGGACACTTCTAGGACATACATCAGCAGAAAGCTGAACTGGAAGCAGAGGAGCGACTTGATCCTAACCACTCTGATAAGGAATGCAGACATCCCAAGAAGCAGCTTAATGTGCTGTATGTCAACATCAGTCCCCAAGACCTAGTTTTGAGACATCATAGCTGTTAAAAACTAAATTATTTTAAGCATTGGTGAACTTACTCTTTATGATGATCTACTAAAGTCTTTGTCAATGGTGGACTGGAATGTGCTGTGAGTTTAAGAGGCCGATGAGGCTCTGCACTGGAAGGTCTCACAGGAATGTGACTAAGTAATCCAATACCATCCGCTGAGGTTACAGGGGTGGGTTGGTGTAACCAAGGACTGGGTGAATTCTTTAAAGAAAAAATTAGAGCTTAATTACTATAAAAAGTTAAACAATATCATGAAACACCAATACTGTATTCAGAAAAATATTAAAGTTTTCAGAAATAGATCAAGAAATACCCTAATATGTAACCAGTATATTTATGTGAGATTTTTCCATTCTATATAGAAAATCCATTAGTATTAAAACAGTAATTTTCAGAAATATACTGTTATTAAAAGCAAATCTTAATAGTTTAACATTCAATAATTGATACATAAAGAACATGATTTTGAATGATGTAAAGAAATATGTGTTAATAGTGAAGACAGAACGTTATTTCTAAAGTTTCACAAAAATAAATTATAATCACATTCACTTGCCAATTTATTGTAATAATTTACTTAAAATTTTCAAAACTCAAATATATTCCAGTTTACTATGATTGTTCAACCATAATTTGTGGGCGTGCGTGGTCTAACAGTTACTTTTGTGTATCAATGTTACTTTCCTCATACTTGAATAGATGGTAACAGTGACCCCTATGTTGAGGCATACATTTAGTCACTAACTTAAGAATTGTTTCTATACCATTATTGACATTTATTTGAGTTTTGTAAATTTATCAGCAGGAAGCTGATTTAATACCAAGGAACTTCCTTTGGTTGTTAACTAACATTATAAATACGGAATTGATAAGGGAAAGGCAGTAGAATTCATCTGGTTGAAGATACAATGCTGTAAAATCACTTAAATTAAAGACAAATGCTATGACCATAATCCCATTAAATAGAAAAGTGCAATGATACTTCATAAAGCTTGTGGAAAAATATAATTACAACACAGATTAACTTTGGTGCACAAAACCTGAAATCCACAGTTTTATAATATATATTTCTCAAAACTCTTAAGACCCACTGTATGCGTGAATTCCAAAATTTTTTCACCAAAACAAATCTACCTTTTAGTTTAATTTTTCATGAACTTTTGGAAGCATAGCTTAAGACTCCTGACCACACTATGTCATTATTGTTACTCAAAATTAAATGGCTCCTCTAACAAAACTGTGGTATGATCAGTACCATCTTTGTTTTTATGAATGGCACATGTAAGTAGCATTAATTGCAAAATAACTAATGAAATAATTAACATTGTCATTGCAATGGCACCCCAAGAAATCTACTCTGGTTCTGGCCCACTTTGAGTTTTCCAAAAATGATGGTATTAAGAAGTTGTTAAAACAAAACAGACTCCAAATTACCCATGCCTTTTGCAGTACTGTTCTCAAAGGCAAGAAGTGGAAGCAATCAAGATTTCTTTCAACAGATAAATGAACAAACAAAACGCAGCATATACACAGAATGTAATATTATACAGACTTAAGTTAAAAAGTCTTGTCACATACAACGATTTTAATGAGTCTCAAAGACATTATGCTAAACAAAAATAAAATAAAAGACAAACGTCATCTGACTGTATTCGTATGAAGTGTCTAACCTTGTCAAGAATTTGAAATAATTGCCAAGGCTAGAGGAAGCGAAATTTGTGCTTAATGGGTAGACACAGTTTTATTTCTACCAATGAAAAACTACTAGAGATCTACTGTACAACAGTATGGACATACTTAATAGCACTGAACTGTGCACATTCTAAAGGCTGAGATGGTAAACTTTATGCTTTTTATAAACCACAGAGATTTGGGAAAATACATGAAAAGCACCCTGGACTATACAGAGTTTATCTGAGTTTAACATTCACATCTATTCCTGTATTTATAACTGAATGCTGTTAATCACTTCTTATACACTTGCTCAAGAAACCACATAGCCAGGGAACATATGAATCCTACAGATTGTCAACTTCACTAATACTTGTTAGGGAAACAGAATCTTAGCTCTAACTTTCCCAAATACTGGAACTCTCCAACCTGAAAGGCCAAGTGCCCTTAAAAACAAGTGACTTGCAATATATATACCATTACTTCAGGGTATTCAAGTGGGAAATAAAAAAAAAAATGTTTAGGGATAATTTGGTAACATGTATCAAAAGCTTTATAATTATATATAAATTCTAATTCAGGAATTTTATTTTGAGGAACTTCCTCTGGGCAAAACACAATTATATATAATAAATCTAAATCTATAAATAAATACTACAATTTAAGTTTTACTTCAAGTTTATTTCTTAAAAATAGGTTTTTCTGACATTTTCACTTCGAGAGTTCTGAGGGTACTAAACATCTGAAAAGATAATTTTTGCTTAGAAAATTCTAATGCATTTTTGTAAGAGGAAATGACCTTAAAAATGATACTGAAACAGCATTTGGTATGGTATTACTTACCCTCCTCAAAGAAGCTTCAGCATTAACTGCATTTTCTGGGTGAACCCATTTTGAAGAAGGTAAACTAAGTCCTGAGTAAGCATGTGTACCATTTGGATACTGCCATATAATTGGGTAAAGTCCAAGCTGATTATATGAAGCAGAAGGATGGGCTTGTCCAAGAAGATGAGGGGACTGGTGCTGTAATAACTGTTGCTGTTGCTGGTGTGCTAGTGCTAAATGGCTCAAGCTGCTGGCATGAGCACTGTCCAGTCGCGGGTGGCCACCAAGTAAGGAGGCAGCAGGCACTCCAGGTAACATTGCAGGAAGTAGATGAGGGTGATGAACAGAATGGTGTGGACCACTAGTCAGATGACTATTAATGGTAGGTAATGGAGTTTGACTAGATGATCCAGCTAATAGGTGAGGTGCAGGAGTTAAGGCAGGGTGATGGGTACCTGGATTTAAACAAGTTCTATGTGATGAGGAATGAAGAGGGAAAGGATGCTGGCTTAAGAAAGGTGAAATATGATTAGCTCCTGTTTCTGGCCCAATAAGAGCAGGATCTCTGTAAACTGTAAAATGCTCATTTTTATCAATGATCAGGGGGCTCTTAGTGGTTTCCATTGTACTGCCTCGAGTAGGAACTGGATGAAAACTACACCTTGATAAATCATGTTCCATCTTATTAGCTAGTCTTCTTTCACCAGTGGCCTGGCTATTCACATGGGTACCCTTAGATTTTAAAGAATCAGGAGAATGAGTAATTTTGGGTTTAACTTCAGGTGAAGGATTAGATTTTGCCTTGTGAACATCTACTGAAATGTTAAGTTTAGATTTTACGGTCTCTGGGGGTGGGCTGCGTTTATGTAGCTTATCTTCTGAAACAGACACTGTACTTGAAGAAACGTAGGGAACAAACTGATTTTTCTCTTTTTCCATGTTTAGATGATCATTTCCAGAAGAAGCACTTTTAACATTTGATTGGGTTAAATCTACTTTAACTACATCGCTGGCCCAGCTCTGGTCAGAATCTTGTTTTGCTGTTTCCAAGTATTTTGTATTGGTAATTGAATGTTTTGAATCGCTAACAGTAGGATCCACTTTTTGAAGCTGAAGACCAAAGGTACTTGAGCTTTCCTGAACCATCTTCTCTGAGTTAGTGTCATTTGTGATGTCAATAACAAATTTTGGTGTTGGTGGTCTGGCTGTAAACTTTTCCTTTGGTAATATTTCGACTGTGTTTTCTATACTGCATTCCTGAAGAAGTACATCATTAGAATTGCGATCAGAAAGTATGGCCTGCTCAGATGAATGGATATTCATTTCTTCTTGTAGCTGTGTGTCAACACATTTCCGTTTTTCTGCTTCTTCCTGTTTCTTATCATCCTGTATTTGATCCCAGTTAGTCTGGTTATCTGTCAATGTTTCTTCTGCCTTCTCATTATTCTGGGATTTTCCTTCTTCCCCATTTATCTTAGAATTGTTTTTATTTTTCAATTCATCCTCTGGCTTCTGCTTGGAGGAATTATCTATTACCTTCTTATTTGAATTTTCTGAATCACTGCTTTCAGAAAAGTCTGAAACATTGTCAGCTCTCAGTCTTTTCATATTTAGTTTCTTTTCATCATCCTCAGGCTTCCTTCTTTTATTTATCAAGTGTTTGCTTTTACCTTTAGGATTTTCTGTAAGATTAAAACAAAAAAAGAACAGTCATGTTTTCATAATGAATACTAAGTAGGTAGCTTTAAAATGTATTTCGTTTGTCTTCACTAAGGGAAAAAGTGGGTCCTACCTCCTCGTGATATACAATCATATTTTTCCTCCTTCATCTTCTCTTCATCTGGTATACTGCTATCCGAGCCCTTTCTCTTATTTGGACGGATATTCCTTTGTTGCTGTTGCTGGTGTGTATTCTGTTTTGGTACAGCAGTTTGGGGGTTCATTGCTGGTCTGGGACTATTTGCTTGGGCACGTGTATAATGACCCTAAAAATGAACATTAACAACGACTGTTTACTACCTGAATCTGTGTAACCTAAAGAAAAGTATTTAATAAAAATCAATTGGTTAATAACATACATACGTGAACAGTGTTGATATTTTGATTGGCACGAGATCTACGTCGTGATGTAATACCAATATTTTCACCTTTTAATAAAGAGTGAACAACATCATCTAGAAAGGTCATTTGAACCATAGAAGGATCGACATTCTGTGGTTCTAGTACCTAGAATCATGACAAAAACAAAAAGTAAACCAGTTAGCTAACCAAAGTGGTATTTGGTGCAATTATTTTCAACTTGGTATAAACTATTAGAAAACAGTTCAGGATCCTTAATTTGTAAGATACTATCATACTTACAATAATCATTTCAATCAATACTAAGCTATTTTTAAGGCAAATTCATTCATTAATTTGGCACAAAGAGAGCTCCTATCTACTGGCTCACTCCCTAAACGCCCAAAGTTGCTGGGGCTACAGCTAGGACCCAGAAACTCCTGTATGTGTGGCAAAACCCAATTATTGTTCCTCCCAGGGTTGCCACTGGCAAGAAGCTGCAGCTGGGAGCAAATCCCAGAAATCAAACCCAGTTACATGGAGGACATGGGTATTTCAACCACACTATCAAAAACTTGCTGTCAAAGTTACTTCTTCAATTCTGTGACATTTCCTCAACTACTTATCAAAAATTTAAAAGCAAATACATTTTAAGTATGCTTAAAAAAAAATAAGGGTAAGAGTTAATTGAGAGTATACACTTAATGGTGAGAATAACAAAGAGGATATAGATATCAAAGTTTTAAAATGAATTTAAAAAACTTAGTGCCTAAAGTCCTCACCTTGCATACACAAGGATCCTATATGGGCACTGGTTCGTATCCCCAGTGCTTTACTTCCCTTCCAGCTCTGCATGTGGCCTGGGAAAGCATTAGGGATGGCCAAAAGCACTGGAACCCTGCATCCACATGGGAGACCTGGAGAAAGCTCCTGGTTTTGGACAAACTCGGCTCCAACTTAGCTCCGGCCGCTGCAACTACTTGGGGAGTGCATCAGCGAGCAGATCTTTTTCTCTGTCTCTCCTCTCTGTAAATATGACTTTCCAATAAAAATAAATAAATCTTTAAAAAAAAACCCACACACACACAAAAAAAACCAAAAATACAAAGTAGGGGCAAGTATTTGGTCTACTAAAACATTCAGGTCTTCTAGCTATAGCTCCCTAAATGCAGTCTCCCACCAATGCAAACACTGCCATCTACATCAGAGATCTCAGGCCGAGTTATCAGTTCACAGTGCAGGTTTACCACTATATGCACTTTAGGAGGTTAACCAGAAAATGTAGAGTTCCATATGTCTCTATTGAATTCAGTAATTTTTAAAAATAGCTGATAAAAAATGAAGAAACACTTGGATAGAGAAAAGGATTTTAAAACATGCTAATAAGTAATTTCAAAACAAAGTTAAAGAACTTTTTAAAAAAATTTTATTACTTTTATTGGAAGGTCAGATAAACAGAGAGAAGAAGAGACAGACAGGAAGATCTTCTACCTGCTGATTCACTCACCAAGTGACCACAACAGCCAAAGCTGAGCTGATTTAAAACTGGGAGCCAGAAGTCTCCTCCTGGTCTCCCATGCGGGTGGGTGTATGGTCCCAAGGCTTTATGCTGTCCCTAACTGCTTTCCTAGTCTACAGGCAGGAAGCTGGATGGAAAGCAGGAAAATGGATGGGACACAAACCAGCGCCCATATGAGACCCTGGTGAATGCAAGGCAAGGACTTTAGATACTAAGTTATTCGCCAGGTCCAAAGAATTATTTGTACAACTGAAAGCAATTTTGTACGTCTTAAGTGTAAATGATGGAGCCCAGTGTGGATATCTAGTGGCTAAATCCTTACCTTGCATTTGCCATGATCCCCTAAGGGTGCAGGTTCCTGTTTCCACTGCTCAACTTCCCATCTAGTTCCCTGATCAAGGCCTGGGAAAGCAGCTGAGGATGACCCAAAGCCTTGGGACCCTGCGCTCACATGGGAGACCCAAAAGAAACTCCTGCCTTTGGATTGGCTCTGCTCTGGCTATTGTGGCCATTGTGGGGAATGAATCAGCACATGGAAGATTTTTCTGTCTCTCCACCTTCTCCTCTGTAATCTGCATTTCAAATGGGGGGGGGGAATCTTAAAAAAAAAAAATGAGGTGAATGGGTGGATCCAGGGCTGTGGCATTGTGAGTAAAGACACAGCCAACAATGTCAGCATCCCATATGGGCACTGGTCAGGTCCTGGCTGTTCTACTTCTAATCCAGGTCTCCGCTGATGGGCAAGAAAAAACAGAGGAAGATCACTAGGTGCATGAACCCTTGTACCCCTGACAGAGACCTAGAAGAAATTTCTTGCTTTAGGCTGGTCTAGTCCTGACCAGTGTGGTCACCTAGGGAGTGAACCAGTGGATGGAAGATCTCACTCGTTCTCTCCCTCTGTCTTTCCCTTTCTCTATCTGTACCTCGTTCTTCAAATGATCTTTTTCTGAAATGTGGAAAGTTTGGCTACCTAGTACCATTTGCTTAGTGTTTTAACTAAATTCTAACCAAAGTATTTGAATCGTTTATAAAGAAGTTCTGTTACATATAATGTATATTAAAGGTGAAAAGAAATTTGCTATTTTTTTTTAAATGGACAGAAAAAGATTTCAAGTAAACAAAAAAAAAAATCAGGTAATCTCAGTTAAAATGAAGACTAATCAAGAAAAGATTTTGACGCTTATTTCAAGGACTGATCTTGCATGAGTTGAAATAAATCTGGTGTCAGTATCCCTTTCATTTGAAGTGACTTAGAGCTATGTGACATCGGTGAATTTAAATTTATTATTCATATTAGTATAGTGTAAAAACCTAAGAGATGAAAATTATTTAGTGCCAAACTGTTGGCACAGACTACATATACTGTAAAAATCTCATTTCAGAAATACCAGTTAGTGTTTACCTGATCATTCATAACGATCATGGTGCGGGTGAAGAGATCATGATGAGTAATTATACCAGTAAACCACTGGGTGGCAGAGTCTTGTCTATATACTCTCACTCTATATCCATTTAAGGAGTAAGGACCTTTAAAAAATACACAAAAAACAGATATCTTTAAATGAAGATATTTAGGAACTACCTTTTAGGAGAAATCTGTGAAATGTGATAGATGTATAATATATCCAAAGATTAGATTTGAAAATAAAGAAACCAAAAGGTAAAGTCATTTAAAATAGATAATTCTCAAACTATGATATGTACAAACTATTCCTGACTCAATGAAAATAAAACAAGTAGGCAAAAAGTTTCTAAGTTCATGAAATAAGCAGAATATAAAATATAAAGATACCGTGCTTAACAGTATATTACGATTACAAAGCTACTTAATAAAATTGGGATGGATGACAACATGGCTGAAATACAAAAATAATTTAGACTTTGATGTCGGAGTTTCCCAGTTTCAAAACTTTTATCACAGTCTCCCACAAAATTTGGATTTGGCAGTAATACCTAAGCAAATGTTGTTGATAGTCTTAAAACATGAAGAGATTGTTAGGTGAAATATTTAAATTTAGCACTTACTGTTTTCCTAAGAAAAAATAAAGTGCACTTGGGGTTCAACTATTTTTTCTCAAACACAAGGGAGGATTAAATGTTGTAGGATCTACATGTTATGTTCAGATATTCCTATTAGAACAAAGGTCATTTCACAAGAGGAGACAGTAATGGAGATGAAATTTCCAGTTCAAAAGCACCAAAAAATTCTATCAAGTACTTTGAACTTACTGTTGAGGGGAAGCTACCACACACAAACAGAAGCAGTGTATATACAAACTATTTACATTGTTTTCAAACTTCTAAATATCTCTTTATCCCTTTCCAATTCTTAGATATTGATATCCCTTTTATAACAGTTAAGAGAAGTCAACAGATTAAGTAAATATTTAAGCAAAACATTTATGACTAAATTTATTTTTCTGATTCGTAGGCTGATGTATTTTTCTATAGTGTAAGTGACTCAATATACGAACTAATGGTTTAATTAATCGCTTATCTATTTAGTAGCTTTAAAACATCAGCCTAAAACCATAAATTTACATTTCTGTAGAAAATATTCCATACGACCCATGAATGTATTCATCTACAGAAAAATAAAGATGTCTGCCAAGCATAATTTAAGGGAGATAATAGGAAAACACTGTTTGTAAGCTAAAATGTATTGTATAAATTTATTTCTTCTCTATGACCGTTTTTTTTAAAAATAGAAAATGCTTAATAATACAGAATAACTTTAAATATGACCAGCTTTCGACTCCCATCAACAAACTATTATTACTAACAAACACTGGCTTGTCCTACCTAACAGCAGCATTTGGAGTCTGCCTCACACAATTCTGTGTAAAATTAATAGAACTGTCAATATTAATGCCTTAATCTTATCTCTCCTAAGGATATACTGAAGAACAAAAAGCACTTGTTTCAAAGAAATTAGTGTGGTTTCTCAAATAAATTGCAAGGGAAGGGGTAAAAAAGTAAAGTAGGGGACATAGCAATCACAATTTGTGGGATTTTTCTGCTTTTCCTAATTTTAAAATATTAAATAAAATCAAATATGACTCGACAGAAATGAGAACATGAACCTGACTACATATATCATACTTAATATTGAAGTACAATTATTTTTTCCAGCATAACAAGTAGGGAGTCTTGTTTAACAAAGGACAGCGGTGAGCATTTGACCTGACAGTTGATATTAAAGTTAGGATGCCCACTGCCTTGGGTCTAGCTTCATTCAAGACTTAAGTCTCCTGTCAATGTACACCTTGGGAAAGGGGTAGTAGACCTGGCTACTGTAAGCATTATGGGGAGTAAACCAGGGAATGGGGCACTCTGTTTCTCTGCCTTTAAAGTACATGAATAAACACAAATTTCTGAAAAATTAAATAATAATGTGATCTGAAATTCAATGGATATAGAGAAAACATGGATGAGAGAGCAGAATCTGCTGAGGAGACAGTTATATAGAAATTACTAACACTATTTTTGTGTACGCTCCAAACTCCCCACAATACAGTTTAAATAGTAATTAGTATAAGAAGAATTTATCATGTAGATTATCTGTTGCTGTAAAGCAAAACAGCCACAGCTATGAGATTATCTTCATTAATGTTTAAAGGCACAAAAGTTCAGGGCTGAAGTAAATTTGGAAATTTCAGCACAAAATGCCATTCTTAACATTCAACATAAAAGTTCATAGCACATTATCTCAAAATTACAAGCAATTCACAAAAAAGCTTTTATCTTTCAAATATGATTTCACTGATATAAATATAAAAAGTAATCATTAATTATAAAACCTCACTGGTTTGAAGGTCATGTGTTGTAAACAAACCTGTAACTTATTAAACAAAGGAAATAACTAAGATTAGTATTGAGGTAATTGCTGAGAAACATGGACGAAAGCAGTCCACTTCTATCAGATACAGACAGCACTTTTCATAGAAAATTAGTTGTGGCTTTGGGCAACACTTTAAGGCAAACAATGCTTCCTTCTCTAGGAAAGACACACCTCAAATATTGTCTTATGGAAAGTTTCCAATTAAGGAAACACCTGGCTGAAATTTTATTGCAGATGTTTACTTTGAATTAGTTAATACACCAGTGAATTCATCAATTTTTAGGGAAATAATTATGATTCTGTTAATATTTTCTCTGGACTGAATGTAATTCAAAATATTAGATTGGTTTTCTACTTACATTATGTAAACTTGAACAATACAAGACAAAGGGGTAAGTTGGCTAGTTCAAAAAATTAATGCATTAACTTCAAAATAGTTACCTTGCATAAAAATCTCCTGAACCTTTTGTTCCTTTACCCAGACTTTCACTTCCTCGTGAAGCTGCGGGTTGTCCCTGAGAACTGGATTTAGGCTGTCTATGTCGTCCTAGAATTACAGATTAAAAGAAAAGGACCATGTTATGCTCTCCTAACAATACCACCAACTTTTCTTCCTATGTGTTCTAAGGCTTGAAGAAAGTTTCTTCATTTAAATGTATGCAAAAGTACAAATTCATAACCTGTACTTCATTAGCAACTACTTCACAATAGTTTCAGGTAAGATTTTGAAACTATCATATTGTCTAAGTTTTTAAGTATGGCTTTGTTCTAACTGGCTTTTTAAGGGCTTTCTTTTTTATTAGAAGCAATACAAACTAAAAGCATCAGGTTAAGGTGGTGCCAAAGAATACAGCTGAATGTTTTACTGACAAGAGATAAATACAAGTGAGTGTCCATAATACCCATTATGATTTTTCTTTTTAAAATTTAACTAAGAGTCACAGAGGGACAGAGAAAGAAGTGATCTTCCATTAGCTGGTTCACTCCCTAGATGGTTACACACAGGGTGCGGCTAGGTTAAGCCAGAAGTCTAGTCTGGTCTCTTACATGGGTACAAGAGTTCAAATATTTGAGCCTTTTCCAGGCCATTAACAGACAGCTGGATTAAAAGAAGAGCAGTCAGGATTCCAACAAATGCAGTGCCATAAGGCAAGCTCCCTTAAAATATGACTTTGAAACTAATAGCACTAATTCATTGTACTGATTTAAATGACAAATTCAATTCTACTCAAATTCATGTGACTAGTAACTTCACTGCCATAGGTTTTATTCTTTTCAGGAAAGCATTAACACATTCAGGCGACTAAAATTACACTACTGGCAATATTGTCCCTTTAATATGGCCAATACATACACACACACACACACACGCAAAAACAACCAGCTGTGTCCTTCCAGATCTGAATCATGCAGTCACATAGTTTTGCACTATCTCCCGGTCCCTGCTGGACTCTGACATATTCTTTTTCTCTTAAACATTTCTGGTTGCTCCTACATTTGACATCAGCTGCAGGAGCCAAAGAGTACCTGGAAAGAACAAAGTAGTACTGTCTACCACCATCTATTTAAAAAAAAAAAAAAGATTGGCAGATTTTAGAAAACACAGAGCAGAAATGACCTAAATCAGGGAAACTCTATATGCTGTATACAAATATTTAGCTGAGAGGTGGCTACAGGACACCAAAAAGAACCCTTAAATAAAGCAATATTTTACTCCTCTGCTTCAAAAACTTTTAAGATTTCCATCTCATCTTACTACCTCTACAAGACATACTTTCTAGTTTTGGAAGTCTTTTGATATAATATTATGACATGATCCTCACATTTAGTGAATGACCCTAACATATATGCACAATGGTCAACATTATTATACATGTGCCTTCTGAAATATAAAACCTTTACCCACCTGGTAAACACTAGACAACAGCCTAGACTACAACAAACTTCAGAAAGAAATTTCTGAAGGAAAGCAATTAGAACTTTGACAGCTCTGAAAGCTACAATTCTAAAACCATTCTCATTTTAATTCTGTATGTATCCATCCAGATTCCCATTACAAACACAGGAAGTTATAAATTATTTTTAAAGTAGCACTGCTGGGGTTGATGCCATGGCATCGCTGGTGGTAAGTTTCCCCTTGCAGCATCAGCATCCCATATGGGATACCCCACTTTCAATCTAGCTCCCTGCTTTTGGCTCAGGAGAGTAGAGGACAGTTCAAGCTCTTGGGATCTTGCATTCAAATGGGAGACTTGAAGATTCCAGGCTTCTAAATGGCTCAGCTCTGGCTGTTATGGACATTTGGAGAGTGAATCAATGGATGCAAGACTTTCTCTCTCATTTTTCTTTGCAACTTTGTCTTTCAAATAAAAATCAACCAACCAACCAATCAATAAAGAGTAGCATTTCTAATACTTTGCAAATAGGTAGCTAATAACACCAGTTGCTTATTGTAGGACATCAACAACTTGCACCTGGAGAGACACAAAATTTGCTTGTTCAACATTTATTTGTTTAACGGGTTAAATTAACAAACTGTGATTCCAAGATCCTGACAAAATAACCACTCGTTTCCTGGTAGAAAAAGGATATTAATAACTGATTCTTCGGGGTGAGCATTGTAGCCCAGCAGATTAAGTTGCTACTTGTGACACTGGCATCCTGGGAGCACTGCTGGTTCCTGTGCTGGCTACCACACTATGACACAGCTCTCTACTAATGCATCTGGGAAAGCAGTGGAAGACGCCTATGCAGCTATGACGTTGTCACCCACTCATGGGGAAGACCCTGACTTTGGCCTGGCTAAGTCTCAGCCACTGCAACTATTTGGGAATTAAATTAGTGAATGGAAAGTCTCTGTTTCTCTCCCCTCTTTATAACAATGCCTTTCAAATAAATAAAATAACATTTAAAAAAAACCAGATTTGGACTAGCATTGTAGCTTAATACATAAACTCACTGACTAAAACACTGGTATATTATATGGGTGCTGGTTTGTGTTCTCGTTTCCCAGCACCGAGAGATTGGTCACTGCTACTTTTGTGGGAGCTGTGAAAGAAGCTCCTGTTTCCTGGGATTGGCCTGGCCCAGCCCTAGCCATTGTGGCCATCTGGGGAATGAACCAGGGGGTTAGGGTAGAAGCTCTCTATCTTCTCTTTCTGCAACTCTGGGTTTCAAATAAATGTATTAAGAGGGCATTGTGGGAAGAAAATCTGATCATTTAAGTCTTTTTCTTAACTTGTTATTTTTGTGACTCATCTGTAGCCTGATATCTGCCTCTATAAACAATCTTTTAAGATATTTAAAAATATTTATGTTCTGAGTTTGGTACAGTGGTGCAGCAAGCTAATTCTTCAACTTGTGGAGTTGGCATTCCAGATGGACATTGGTCATGTCCTGGATACTCCATTTCAGATCCAGCTCTCTGTTGGCTCAAGTTCTTGGGACCCTCTACTACCCATATGGCAGGCTTGAAGGAAAGCTCTTGGTTTCCAGTTTTGGATAAGTTCAACTCTGGCTATTTTGGCCTTTTGGGGAGTAAAGCAGCAAATGGAAGGTCTTTTGCTGTTTAACCTCAGTAAAATTTGTCTTTCAAATAAAAAGATAAATCTTTAAAAAAAATACTTCCATCTTATTTGAATGGCAGAGAGAGAAGAAAAATGTATTTATTTATTTAATGAAAATCTATATTCTACCTAGTGATTCACTTCCCAAATGCTACAAGAGTCCGGTGCTGGACCAGGATAAACTGCAGCCCCAAACTCCACCAGGGTGGTAGGCACCCAAGCACTTGGGCCAATATTTTCTGCTTTCCAGGGTGCAGAGTAATACAAAGCTGGAAGGGAACTACAGTATTTGGGACATGAACTGTAAGATGTGGTGCTAAATATTCTTCCCTGATGATTACCTTTTAAATACCAAGCCAGTGGTCTTAACATTCAATTCTCAATTTTACATAATATTGAATGGCATGAATTATTTAATTACTTAAAAACCTCTTAAATTTATGCAAACATACACCCTGGTGTATCATTGGCATCTTGTTACTCTATGATATAAAGCCATAAGGATGACTTAAAGAGAGGAGAAATTAAAGATTTTGAATAAAAATTGTATTTGCTGTTTCACAGAAAAGGACTTCGGCTATGACTTGAACTTTGATTCTAAAAATAATTTAACCCCATATTACATCATTTTTTGTACTTTGAAGACAAGAAGAACTGTATTAGCTGCCTGAAAACCAAGCACTCATCTTGAATTACTACTGCTAATTTTTCATCTCCCCAAACCAAGTCACCCTGGTAATAAATTAGCAGCACTGTATGAGCCTCCTATCCTCCATACATTGTATCCTATTTAAATTTTTACTTGTAATCTCCAACAAATGACAAGTTCACGGCGACCTTAAATGACACTTAACTGTTCGCCTGTTTGCTGTTGTTCCTCTGGTAAAAGTTCTAACACAATAGAAAAATAGCTATCAGGAGTCAACACTATGGCAGACAACATTCTGGGCATGCTGGAAATAACTGCACTGTTTGTAGAACTCAATTTTTGCAGTAGTACCTAACTTATATTCATGGTCTAGCCAAACTATAAAATAATTGCTAGTCTTTAGATTCCTGGAGTTTCTGGCCAAAATGAAAAAAACAGGCTAGTGCAGGTTCCTGTATTGGCTGGTCCACTTGCGATCCAGGTCTCAGCTTATAGCCTGAGATGGGAGTGAAGATGGCCCAAGGTCCTGGGACTGCAATCACAAGGAAGATTTGGAAAAAGAATCTTAACAGCTCCCATTTTTGGCTCAGCTCAACTCTTGCCATTTTGGCCTTCTGGGGAGTGATCAGGCAAATGGAAGACTGATCTCTGTTTCTCCTCTCTGCAAATCTGCCTTTCAAATAAAGACAATCTTAAAAACAACAAAAAAACTGGGCCTGGCACAATAGCCTAGTCCTTGCCTTTCACATGCCAGGATTCCATATGGGAGCCAGATTGTGTCCCAATGGTCTCACTTCCCACCTAGGTTTGTGACCTGGGAAAGCAGTGAAAGATGGCCCAAAGCGTTGGGATCCTGCACCCACGACGCAGGAGACCCAGAAGAAACTCCTGGCTTCAGATCGGCTCAGCTCTGGTTGTTGCGGCCACTTGGGAGTTGACCAGCAGATTGAAGATTTTCCTCTGTGTCTCTCCTCTCTGTATATCTGACTTTCCAATAACATTAAATATATAGATAATCTTCAAAAAAATCTGCATTGAGGGCCAGTGCTGTGGCAGCACAGCCAATAAAATTGGCACCTGAGGAAGCAGCAATCCTAGTGGTCACTGGTTTCAGTGGTGGCTGTTCCACCTTCTACCTTGAATTCAGCTCCCTGCTAATAATTAATGTGTCTGGGAAAGCTTGGGCTCCTGCACTCAGGTGGAAGACCCAAAAGAGGTTCTAGGCTCCTCGCTTGGATCTGACCACCCCCAGCCATTATGGCTATTTGGGGAATGAAGCAAAATATGAAAGTCTCCTCCCTCTCCATAATTCTGCCTTTCAAGTAAATAAAGAAATTGTTCTATTAAAAAAAATCAGCTCTGTATTTTTAATCCTCAGCGAATGATTTCAAACAATTGCTTGGAAATTTGCAACTTAATATATCACAAATGAAGTGAATGTTAGGAAAGTCTTATATGCAACCCCTCAAAACATTACAAAACCACAGGGTGAGTTATGGCACAGCAGTTAGGCCGCTACTTACAATGCCAGCATCCCATTATCAGAGCGGCAGCTTGAGTCCTGGCCATTTTCCAGCCCATCCAGCTCCCTGCTAATGTGGCTGGGGAAGACTAGGACGGCCCAATGACTCAGATCACACCGTTCATTTGAAAAACCCAGATGAAATTTTGAATTCCTGGCTTTAGCCCTTCAAATAAATAGACAAAAATCTTAAACAAAACAAAACAAAAAAGCCAGCAGAATTTAAAATTATCCCCCCCCCATTGCCAGCTTTAACATTCAATAATTCCAGATAATACTATCCTTACATTTCAGTAACAAATATACCCTAAATGACTAGTGTTTAAGTTATTAATCTAGCCTTTGAAAACAGCATAGTTGTCAGTGTAAATTTAAACATATTTTTAACATAAGAGAAGCACTTTCACAATTTCACTCAACCCTAACAATGTCTCAGTTATTACTCATTTTACAGCTCGGAAACATAATCAGATTAGGTAATTTCCCCATAATCACACAGCTGGGAGAAAAACCAACAGCAGTGTCTAGAACCAAAGTCTTTCCCCCATGCACACATACAGAATTAAAATTTTGAATGCTTTTTGCTGAGATTTCAATAATCCATTCTGTCTTTAGCAGCATGGTCACATACAACAAAAGGAAACCAAATTTGTTTAAAAAAAAAAAAACAGAAAATAATTTCAATGAACTATTCACTGTGATATATGAAAGATGTAAGTAGATTCTATAAGATTCCATAGTTTCTTAATAAAATTTATCAAAATTCTTAAAAATTTCAGAATAGGATATACTTATTAATAAGCACATACTTTATGTAAAATCATAGTATATATATGTGGCCTTCAAAAAGTTTACAGAAAGGTACATATTTTTGTTTTTCTATAAATTTTTAAAGCTCTCTTATTTCTTGCTTTACTTTATCAGTCATATAATGGTTGATGGACTTACTTTAAGTGTGTTAACTGAAAATAACAACCAAAGGAAGGAAGGAAGGAGTAACTAAGCCTATGGAATTGTATCATAAAATTAAAAATAAAATAGAAGGAAAAAAAAGTGACTACCAAAAGAGTTTCTTGGCTACTATCCAAATAGAAAATAAGATTTCAAAAATGCTCAAGGGCCCAGTGCTGTAGCTAAGTGGCTAAAGTCCTTGCCTTGAATATACCGGGATCCCATATGGCCCCTGGTTTGTATCCTCCACAGCCCAGCTTCCCATTCAGCTCCCTGCTCGTGGCCTGGGAAAGCAGTAGAGGACAGCCCAAGGCTTTGGGACACTGCACCTGCGGAGGAGACCCGGAAGAAACTCCTGGCTCCTGGGTTTGGATTGGCACAGCTCCGGCCATTGCGGCCACTTGGGAAGTGAACCAGCAGATGGAAGATCTTAATCTCTGTATATCTAACTTCCCAATAAAAATAAATAAATCTAAAAAATGCTTTCTGAATAAGCTTAATTGCAGCCTTGTAAAATATCTGCATTTTAACTATAAGTTGCTAAGAAAGTGTCACTGGCATTAAGTCCTCTTCTTCTAAGAATTAACAACATGGTGTGAAAAAAATCAAGACTCTCAAGAATGAAAATCTGTTTCCTTGTATATTCACATGTTAATATTCTTTGTAAAACTCTGAATAATAGTTTGGATCTTATGAAAGCAGTTCAAAAGTCTGGAAGACAATTTTTCTTTCAAGTGATTTATTGGCACGGCTTTTGCACAGTTGAGTCATCCTGAGTTTAACCTACTGAGTCACCTGCTTACAGCCTCTGCCAACCACAATTTAGTAACTGCAGCTTCCTCAAACCTAAAACCGAACAAAGTCAGGAAGGCCTGGGGACTGTTTCATGTTTTCCAAAGCAGTAACTGACAATACTCTTCAGAATAACCCAACTAAAAAAAAGAAAAACAAAAAAAAATTCCTGGGGTGGGAAGGACAGAAATCAACTGAAGAAAGACATAAGATTATATGCTTGCATTTGGGGAAGTATTCCACTAAAAATTCTTAGGTATAAACTTAAACTGGGTTAGTACATCCATATAATCATGTCAATAACTATTCTAATTCATACAGAATGTATATGAGTCAGAGAGGTCATAGATTGTTCCTGCAAAAATAGACATTTACATAATAGTTATGTTAATCATAAAATTAATTGAAAATAAATCCCAAATTAATGCCATGTCATGGAATTTTTGAGCTGTCACTTTTTCCACATGCTACTATATAAATGATAAACTATCAAACATTTTAACATACTCTTTTCTTACAATGATTGATTTTTCCATAGACAAGGGAGTAAGAGATATTATATTGTTCAAATGGTATCTATGAACTATATCAAATCTCTTAAAAACTAAAACAAAACAAAAAAGAAAAAGCCAAAACCACCTGGGCAGAATCATCAGCATGTGCACCACATATTGGGACCATCAGGACCCTGGGTCAATGCTAGGTGGCTGTTCCCCATCCCCAGGAACAGGGGAAGCTGGGAGGCTGGGTGTAACTTCTCTTATCTCCCTGCTCTCCAGATACTGGAAGAAGAAATAGAAGATTTGCAAATGTCTACCACCCTGATCAGCTATGTAAGCATCAGTTAAAATAAAAATAAAAAATAAAAACTTCAAAAAGAATACTCCAGTGGCAACCAGAATAATCAAGAAGTTTTGTGTCATGAATGACCAAGTGACTTGGTTGTAATGACACTGATTTAACTGTTTCTTTCATTGGAGTTCATGTGCAATAGATCAGTTACATAAGACATGCATGATGCTATAAAAATAAAAAGCTGGGGAATTCTATAGCATCATACATAGAACTATTTCAAAATTTTCATTTATTCGTTTCATTCACTTGAAAGGAAGAGAGGGAGAGGGAGACAGTTATTTTTCACCTGCAGGTTTACTCCTGGAATCCCTACAACAGTCAGGGCTGAGCCATGTCAAGCTAGCAGCCGAGGATACAATCTGTGCCTCCAAGTGATTAGAATGTCAAGGACCAAAGTACTTGAGCTGTCACCTGCTACCTCCAGAATTTATTAGCAGGAAACTGAAATCAGAAATATACTGGGAAGAAAGCCAAGACATTTCAATATGGAATGCGGGTATTCCAAATAGTAGTATCTCAACCTGCTGCACTGAGTTATTTGAAAGGCAAACTGACAGAGAAAGAAGAGGCAGATTTAAAGTTCTCAAAGTTTTATCTGTGGAGCCCACAACCAAAATGAGTGCTAGGTTGTCACACTTGCTCCACTTCTTACCCAGCTTCCTGCTAACGGCCCAGGAAAGCAGCAAAAGATGGACCAAGCCCTTGGGCTCCTGTACTTATGTGGGAGACTTGTAATATGTTCCAGCTCCTAGCTTCCTACTGGTTTGCTCCAGCAGCTGCAGCTGCTTGAGTGAACCAGGGGGTGGAAAAATCTCATTTTTCCCTAATTCTACCTTTCAAGTTAAAATAAATAAATCTTTAAAAAGGAAATTTAATCTACCTAAAAATCCATTTAGCAAAAAGGAAGGGCAGTCATTGTGTCCAAGCAGGTTAAACAGCTGCAACTGGTATTGAAGCACCCTGTTTGAGTCCAAGCTAATCTGTACCTAATCCAGCTTTCTTCTAGTGCAATCTGGAAGTCTCCACAGGAAGGTTCCAGCAGTCCCACCACTGCAATCCACATGAGATCTAGCTTCTGGCTCCTGGCTTAGGCCTGGCCCAGCCTTAGTTGTTGCAGGTAATTAGAGAATGATGCAGAGGATGGATGATCTATGTTACTCTGATTTTAGAAGGAAATAAATGAAATTTTTCTAAATCAGAAAAGGAAGGGGCAATACATTGAATCATGTTAAACGTTTACTACTGTGTGGGAAAACATTGTTCCACTTCTGATCCAGCTGGGAAACAGCAGAGGATGGTCTACGTCCTTGGGACCCTGCATCCATGTGGTAGATGCAAAGAAAGCTCTTGAACCTCAGCTTTTGATCTGCTCTGCTCTGGTCACTGGGGAGTGAACCAGCAAGTGGAAGATCTCTTTCCATGTCTCCTTTTCTCTTTCCCCACCCCCCCTTGTAAAATTTGACTTTCAGGGTCCGGCGTGATAGCATAGTGGTTAAAGTCCTCGCCCTGAAAGCACCGGGATCCCATATGGGCGCAGGTTCCAATACCGGTGGCCCCAAGTCCCATCCAGTTCCCTGCTTGTGGCTCGGGAAAGCAATCGAGGATGGCCCAAAGCCTTCGGATGCTGTACCCATATGGGAGACCCGAAGAAGCTCCTGGCTCCTGGCTTTGGATTAGCTTGGCTCCAGCCATTGCGGCTGCTTGGGGAGTGAGCCATCAGATGGAAGACCTTCTGCTCCCTCTCTCTGCCTCTCTGTATATCTGACTTCTTAAATGATAATGATAATAATAATAAATCTTTTTAAAAAATGCTTACTATGCTATGTCTGGAAAAAAATTATAAAATTTATTCTATTAATTCTGAGTAAACAGTTTTCAAGTTCTTTCATTAAATAACAATCATTTAACTTGGCACTAATACTCATGTTTGTGAGTTTTTAAAATTAAAATGCAGTCATAAATTACTGGTATAAAATGACACTTGAAATTCGCACAGACAAAACTTGAGGTATAACTGTTTTGTAGTTTTTTAAATGTCTTGTGGGACTATGAAGCTGAAAATCTACCACTATAATATTTCAAACATTCTCCTTGTTTTAGATTTACTTTCATTAAGGGAATACCAGTTGGGGGGACAATATTGTGGTATAGTGGATAAAGCCACCACCTTTGACACTGGCATCACATACTGGTGCCAGTTCATGTCTCTGCTACCCCACTTCTAAGCCTGATAATGGTCTGGGAAAATCTGTGCAAGACAGCCCAAGTATTTGGGCCCAAGCCATCCTTGTAGGGAAGATCGTTCAAGGTTGACTTCAGCTTGGCCCAGTGCTTGCCATTGTGGCCATATGTGGAGTGAAAGATCTCTGCCTTTCTTGTTCCTTGTAACGCTTTAAATAAATTAATCTTTCAACAACAAAAAAAAAGAGAAAATCCAGGCTAGACAGCTTATTGTAATACTGTCTGAAACAGTCTTTCCAAATGTACAGAAAGCTCTAGTTAGAAATATACCCTTGAACACAATTTTGGATATCTGGCATTAGTTACTGTATTAAAGAAAAGGCAATGAGATATTAGTTAATGTCCTAAAGGATTTTATACACAATACATATGGAAAGCTACATAATTTAATTACCTTCCTTGCCTGCTCTAGAATGGGACAAGAATTTTTATCTGAACAATGCACAGGCAATGCAAAAATGAACAGCTGATGTCATAGGATAACAGACAGTTATAGTCTACAGTTTTAAATTTGGAAGATAAGGGTTCTGCAACTAAGATAGGTGGGCATTGTGGTGATACTTGGGACACTTACATTCTGTAATT
The DNA here is from genome assembly GCF_017591425.1 of Ochotona curzoniae. Classification (NCBI taxonomy): domain Eukaryota; kingdom Metazoa; phylum Chordata; class Mammalia; order Lagomorpha; family Ochotonidae; genus Ochotona; species Ochotona curzoniae. The sequence continues at coordinate 148,559 of NW_024467069.1, read as the reverse complement.
AAAATACCAATTCGAATCCCATTATTTCATTTCTGATCTAGCTTCTGCCTAAGGCTGCAGATGACGGCGCAAGCACACAGATTCGTGTTACTTTCCTGGCTTCCAGCTTCTGCCCAATCCAGCCAGGATTTTGTGGACATTTGGGGAATGAATCAGAAAAGAAAGTTCTCTGTTTCTCTCCCTTGTGGCCTTTCAAATAAGTTAAAAACAAAAAACAGGGACTTTGACAATATTAGGGAAATGAAGAGAGAATATACAAATGAGAAACTGTAAAAAACTAACATTAAAACTGCAGAGGGAAAAAAAAGTCAGCAATGACTGATAAAAAAGAAAAACCCAAGAAATTTCATCATAGAAGCAATAAAAAATTTCCAGAGACACGGTGATCCACAGCATTGAGACTGATAAAGTTCAGACAGATAGGGATGAACTTTAACCTTCAGTGCAATAACAGCTTAAGAACAATCTTAACAACATCAGTTCTGTGGAAGTGAAGGCACAAGTTAGGCCACAGATGGAAGGGTTATTGGGATTCCTAACAAGTCCAGCCATGATGGAAAAGAGTAAGATAAGGCCATTCTTATAATGAGTGATGAGTGAACTTTTATTTTTTTATATCAGAAAAGAGCTGATTTTTTTTTTTACATAATGAAGAAAAATGAGAAGTGGGCTCATAATTTGGTAAACGGAGTGAGGTATTTAAGATAGGTTCTAGAAAACAAGGAGAGATTAGCCTTTTAAAGCAAAAAGCAAAGAAAGAACTAATTCTGTCAGACTGCAAAACAGTAGTGGAATATATCCTAAGGGTATAAAGAACTGCATAAAACATTTTTCAGCAGTCATATGGTTGGTATTAGTTAATGTCAATGTTGTTATTCTAAGGCTGGTGGTTGCATAATGAAGAATACAAAGCAAATGACTAAACAATGCTGTTCTATTATTCCTGACATTACTGACAAGTGATGATAGAACACAACTACTGTGAATGAGATGCAACAGTGTGTATAGGTAAGTACACATGGGTATCTAATCGTGTAGGAATGAAATAGGCTGTGTGTGATTTGCTTTAAAGTAAGCCTAGGAGTAAGTAGTAAGATGAAATAATACTGGCAACGAATTGGTAATTTTAAAGGTGGCTGATCTCTCTTTCCCTTCCTAATAAAATGACAATACATGAATTAAGAAAATGTCTTTATATCAGCTTACAAAGACCTACTAAAAGAGCCTTACAACCTTTTGGACAACACTTTACTAATCTCCATACAGACTGTTATTCTTTGTCCTTAATTCACAGTAGTTGAAGCTTTATATCACCTTCCAGGTTTTATTTTTCTCTACAACATTTACCATTGCCTAATATTTTTTAGAAAGAAAGAAGGCAAGGAAAAGGTGCAAAAATAGGTATAAGAACAGGAAGTCAAGGAGGGTTCCTACTTGTAACCTCAGTTTCCTCTATGCAGCAAGAGAAAGGTCATCTACTAAGAGGAAAGGGGGAAGTTTAATAGATTCGAAATAAGCATTTTAGATAACAGAAGCTCACAGAGGGCACATGAAAAGATGACAAATGATTTTAAAGTTCTAATTGAAAGCGGAGATAAACTCAAGGGTCTTAAGGAAGTTAACAGAAAATTTGTGCTGAGAAAATTGCACAGATTTTTAAAAGTATCTTACAATTAAAAAAAAATATATATATATATACACTTTTTCAAAAGGCAGAGTTTCAGAGAACTCTTCTATCTACTAGTTCGCTACCTAAATGGCTATGGTGGCTAGGCTAAAGCCAGGAGACTTGAACTCAATCTTCTGATGCTTTTCCAAACCAATAGCAGGGAAGTGGATTGAAAACAGAGCAGGCTTGAATCTTAACTATGATAATGGGAAGCTGGCATTTCAAGCAGTGGATTAACTCACCGTACCATAATGTCAGTCCCTACAAACAGACTCAAAAAAACTTGCACACAAATCAATTTAATTCCACTGTTTTCCAGAACGTTTTGAAGCACCCATATACAACTGTACAAAAATATCCAAGTATAAATCTTTCCTGCAGTGTTCAGCATCTAGGTCAAGTTTTTCCAGTAGTACTTTCTGTGATGGAAACATTACATAGATATATACGAGCTTACAAATGCACATTTCAACTTTTCAAATGCGGCTAGCATGATTGAGAAGTCAAACTTGTAATTTAAACTGCCACATGTAACTAGCACCTAAAAATAACATACAATGTAGATTAAGGGAACAAAAGATATAAAAGCAAATAGCAGGATCATTACAAAACCAAACGTTAGGGGTAAACGCAGGACAGGTACTTTGGCACAGCTGTGGAAGCCACAGGTCTGTCTCGTATAGCAGTGCTAGTCCCAATTCTAACTACTCTGTACTTCAGATGTGGCTTCCTGTTGATGTCAGCCTAGAATATTTGAGTCCCAGCCAATGTTTATTTCTGCCTTCTCATCCAGTCTATCCTACTGGGAGCACTTGAGAAGTGAACCTACAGACAAAAAAATCTGTCTCTTGGGCCCAGTGGCGTGGCCTGGTGGCTAAAGTCCTCACCTTGAAAGCACCAGGAACCCATATGGGTGCCAGTTCTAATCCCAGCAGCCCCACTCCCATCCAGCTCCCTGCCTGTGGCCTGGGAAAGCAGTCGAGGATGGCCCAAAGCCTTGGGACCCTGTATCCATGTGGGAGAGATCTGGAGGAGGTTCCTGGCTTCTGGCTTCACATGTGCACAGCACCAGCCATTGTGATCACTTGGAAAGTGAATCATCAGATAGAAGATCTTCCTCTCTGTATCTCCTCCTCGCTGAATATCTGAACTTCGCAATAAAAATAAATTAAATATTTAAAAGCCTCTCCACTGCTCTGTTACTATGCCTTTATTTAGTTAGTTCATTTTTCAGTTTCATTTAAAAAGGGTAAATGTGACAGAAAAATTTGTAAGAGTTATAGTGCTGTTAAGGACAGCTGAAATATGGCCCAATATGATGTTTCAGTGACTAAATTCTAACCTTGCAAGCGCTGTGATTTCATATGGGCACCAGTTCACGTCTTAAATGCTCCATTGCCCATCTAACACTATGGTTCTAGCCTGGGAAAAGTTACAGAGAATGGGCCAAAGCCTTGAGATCTTGTACCCACTTGGGAGCTCAGAATAAAGTTCCTAGTTCCAGCTTCACAGCCGCTCAGCTCTGGTCTTTAATGTCATTTGGAGAGTGAACCAGCAGATGGAAGATCTTAATTAAGAAAATAAATCTTAAAAAGGAAACAAAAGAAAATGACCCACAATCCAAATGGAGTTAACCAAACTACTAAAGAATCCTAGGCAGATGTATGGACAGTGGATAAGATGCTGTTTGGGATAACCACATCCCATCCTGGAGTGTGTGAGCTTGAAGCCCAGCTCCACTTGCCAGGGTGCATCCCGAGAGACTGAAGGTGATGGTTCAAGTACTTGGGTCCCTGCTACCCATGTGGGAGGCCCAGAATAGTTATTGGCTCCTGCTAGTGGCATGCCTCAACTCTGGCTGTTGGAGGCATTTGGGGCGGGAATTAGCAGGTGCTCTTACTCTGTCTTTTAAGTAACAGGAAAAGCAAAACTTTTTAAAGAAATGAGAAGAAAAGAAATCCATCCTTTCTGAGATGCTTATGTATTGCCTCTGAACTTCACAATGGATAACAGCTTAAATGAATTTCAAGGCTAAAGACATACAGGAGGGTTTTGGAGCAGAGGTACCACATGTTAATCCTCAGCCTTGTGGTACCAACATACCATATGGGTGCCGGTTCATGTTCAGGTTGCTTCACTTTCTATCCAGCTCTCTGCTCATGACCTGACAAAGCAGCAGAGGACGGCCCAAGTCCTTGGGCCCCGTACTCATGTGGGAGACCAGAAACAGGCCCATGGTTACCAGCTTCAGATCAGCTAAACTCAGGTCACTGCGGCCACATGGGGAGTGAAGCAGTGGATGGAAGACCTTCTCTAGCTCTGTAAAATCTGGTTTCCAAATAAGAAATAAAGTCATTCTATTTACAAATCAAGCTCCCATCCCTTTTTAAAAGATTTATTTATTTATTTTTATTGGAAAGGCATACAGAGAGGAAGAGACAGAGAGGAAGATCTTCCGTCCAATGGTTCACTCCTCAAGTAACTGCAACAGCTGGAGCTGAGCCAATCAGAAGCCAGGAACCTCTTCCAGGTCTCCCAAACGGGTGCAGGATCCCAAGGATTTAGGCCATCCTCGACTGCTTTCCCAGGCCACAGGCAGGGAGCTGGATGGGAATTGGGGCTGCTGGGATTAGAACTGGCGCCCATATGGAATCCCAGCGCGTTCAAGGTGAGGACTTTGACCTCTACGCTATTGTGCAGGGCCAAAACAATTCCCTTTTGATATGCCTGTAAAAGTAACAGAAGATGGCCCAAGAATTTGAGTGCCTGCCACCATTTTGGACACCTGATTAGAGTTCTTAGCTTCTGGCTACAGCCTGGCTTTGCCCCAGCTGCTTTGGCCAGATGTGGAGTGAATCAACGAAAAGAAGCTCTCTCTACTATAACTGCTTTTCAAATACATCTTAAAAACTAAAAATCATATATTCAACTTTTATTTATCCCCGTAATTAAATTATTGACTTATAAAATTCTCATGACTAGGTCTAGAGTTTTATATATATAGCTATAGCTATAGCATGCAGATTTTGAGGAGGAAGCATAGCCACTGTAATTATTGGAAAAGAATGGTATGGAATAGCATTTGTGGTGCTATGAGTTAAGCCTCTGTCTGCAATGCCAGGCTAGGTCCCCATTATTATGACGGCAAGGCAGCAGCAGATGGCCAAAAACCTTGGGCTACACCCAAATGGGAGACCTAAAATAAGCTCCGGGCTTCGGCATGATCCTGGCGTACCCTCAGCCTTTTTGGCCATTTGGGAAGTGAACAAGCAGAAGGAACAGCTGTTTTTGTGTTTCTCTCCCTCTCTCTAACTCGGTCTTCAATAACTCCATTCCCAATAAAGCTTTTTTTTTTTTTAAATTTTGAAAAGTACAGAAATACTTAATTCATGGAAAACAAAAGTTTATCTAATTACATAAACTTTTTAACATTATGAATATTTTTATGATATACATTTTCAGTGAACTTTTTGATGACCTCCTGGCACAGATGTGGATGAAACTAGAATAGTTACTGTGGAAAAAAGTTTGCCTGCTCTTTGCAGCAACTTAGCATAAAACAATCATTCTTGCAATTCTAATTCTAGGTATATAAACCAAAGAACTGAAAAAAATATTTACACACCAATGTTTCTAAAAGTATTACCCATAATAATAAAGTAGAAATAATCCAAGTATCCATCAATAGATAACACATTCACACAAAATGGAGTACTTACTATTCAGCCACTTAAAGTACTGATATTTTAACATGTAGCTTAGCCAATATTTTGATATTTTGTAGTGAAATTAAATTTTTATGAAAAGACAAGTAGTACATGTTTCCACTTAGGTGAAGTACCTAGAACAGGCAAATTTATAACCAAAGAAAGATAGAGGTTGCCAGAGGTTTTTGGAAGGAGAAAAGGAAACAGGAAATGGGAAGTCTTACTTAATGAGCAATTTCTGTTTATGATGATGACAAAATTCTAGAAAAGGATAGTGGTAATGGTTGTACAATATTGAGAATGTAGTTAATGGCACTGAAATGAGCACTGAAAACAGCTAAAACATTAAGTGTTACCGTTTAATTCTTTTAAACCAATACTTTACTCCCCTTCTCAATAAGGACAATAAAAAGTAGATGTAACTGGAAAATCCACAATTATTTACTATTTTACTTAATTTCATATATTTAATCAATCTTGTTATCCTACTGGCTTAGCTAATTTATATTACTCTTGATAAGATGCAAGGGTCACCTAGTCTAGGACTAGGGATATCTCCTCTACACCTCTCCGACAAACCAGTGAGTATTCCATTTACCTCCTGGGTTTCTGTTACTTCAGACTTTTTACCTGAATAATTTACATTCAGATTCTGTAGGATTTCTTCTGCTGGATTACAGGTTCTATGAAGGCAAGGCATTTCTATTCCTGACTACATGATACAACTAGTCACCAAACATTAACAATAAACATCTCTCAATTTGGATTATTTACTGCACTATTCTGATTTCAGTCTAAAGGCTAGGAAGTTTTGGATTTTAAAGACAAACATTTAAGTAAGAGACTGACAAAGTTTCATTTTAAAGTACTTTCAAGTTTAATTGAATAAAAGCAGGTCTTAAGGATATCACTAGGCACAAGAAACAGAATCAAAAAAAAAAAAACAAGAAGCCTTTTTCTTTAAATTTATCAGGATTTTCTACTAGGAAACAAATGAATTTGAAAATAACGTAAAGATCTAGAATAAACCTTGATGTTAGTGTGTGCAATAAAATGTGAAGGCAATAAAATAAAAAAAAAAAACAGATTCAATTTTAGGAGAGGCCAACTATACTAAAAATAACAAAGTATCATTTGACATTTGATGGTTAACAAAGCAGGGTGATTAGTGCTGTGATGTACGTCAATAAAAAGGGCTCAGATTACATTTTGGCTCTTCCTAGTTACCTGAAGATAGACAACAAGTTACAACCATCCTAATCATCACCTTTTTTGGGCAGCAGGGCGGGGGGGGGGGGGGGGGGGGGGAAGAAGCCTATAAAAATTACTACTGGGCGTTGGCATTGTGGTACAGTGAATTGAGTTGCTTCCTGCAGTGCAAGCACCCAAGGCATCCCAGTTGGGTGTGTGCTCAAGCCCTCAGGTCCCAATTCCTCCATTTCTGATGCAGTTCCCTTCTAAGGCACCTGAAAAAGCAGCTGAAGAGCTTGGGCTCCTGCACCCACACAGGAGACCTAGACTTCAACGTGGCCAAGCCCTGAGAGTAGAGACCAGCTGGAAAGTCAATCACCAGATCAAAGATCTCTGGCTCTCCTCTAACTATGCCCTGAACACTTTTTAAAAAAATTACTACTTTAGGGTCCAGAGCAGTGGCTTAGTGGCTCAAGTCTTTACCATGAATGCGCCAGATCCCATAGGGGCGCAGGTTCTAATCCTGGCAGCCATGCTACTGTGGCCACTTGGGAAGTGAACCAGCGGATGAAAGATCTTTCTCTCTGTATATCTGACTTTAAAAAAAAATTTAAAAATGTAGTCACAAGAATAAGAAGAGATCAGCAAATTTTCTAGCATATGATCATAGCAGATTTGGGACCAGGAAAGAATTATTGTAGTAACTTAGTTTTAATCCAAGTATTGCAGAACAGCTTGTATTTGGGCCAAATTTCAGTCAAAATAACATATTCTCTCACTCCACAAATACATTTTCAACAGCAAGTTCTGCAACTGATTTTTTTTTTTATTGGAAAGGCAGATATACAGAGAGGAGGAGAGACAGAGAAGATCTTCCACCCCTAAGTGATTGCAACGGCTGGAGCGAAGCCAATCCAAAGCCAGGAGCCAGGAGCTCTTCTGGGTCAACCATGCGGGTGCAGGGTCCCAAAACTTTGAGCCGTCCTAGACTGCTTTCCCGGGCCACAAGCAGGGAGCTGGATGGGAAACGTGGCTGCTGGGATTAAAACTTGCGCCCATATGGGATCCTGCCGAGTTCAAGGCAAGGACTTTTAACCACTACGCTATAGCGCCGGGCCCTGCAACTGATTTTTAAAAAATCAAATGAAAACCACCTTTTTAAAAATGGCAGCAGATGGGCCCGGCGCGGTGGCACAGTGGTTAAAAGGTCCTCGCCTTGCACGCCCGGGATCCCATATGGGCGCCGGTTCTAATCCCGGCAGCCCCGCTTCCCTTCCACTGCAGTTTGGGAACCTTTCCTGGCTTCGGATTGGCATAGTATCATCACTTGGGGAGTGAATCATCGGATGGAAGATCTTCCTCTCTGTCTCTCCTCTCTGTATATCTGCCTTTCCAATCAAAAAATAATAAAAATAAATCTTTAAAAAAAAAAAAATGGCAGCAGATATGAATGTACCTGGATACACTGCAGCTCTAATTTATAAAATAGCAATGGGTACTTTCATAGCCACTTTTGAAATTGTGGCTATATAAAATCAAATAAGTGTGATAGAAGGAGCACTTAAACAAAATGTAGAGCAAATACTAAATATAAACACAGACCAACTTTAAATTTAAAAAAAAATCAAATAAGGAAGTATGGTAACATTGTTTAGTTATAGGTTCCCCTTTTCTTGTTGTACATCCTAGTATTCAGGCTTCAGCTTGGCTCTACAATTGCAAGCTGTCACTTTTGACTAGAAATGGAATGAAGCCAAGTACTACACAATAGCTGCTTCCTGCTCTGGGCCCATCTCCTAGACCACCCCCAGGCCATGCCTGCACAGATGCTAACCCTACCAAGCCAATAATTTGCTGGGAGTCAGTTCAGTTATGGCTATGATCTTGTATTTTTGGCACAGTGTACATGCCATAAATGCACTGTTCACATCTCACTTACTTTATGTCAACAAAGCACCCGTAAATTGCAATCAAATGATATTAATGGAAGTGACACTGAAAGGGAAGATATATATGAAAACTAAGGGAGTAACTGGCAATATGTTTAACACCTGCCAACACCAGAAACAGAAAAATGGAGAACAGAAATTTTTAAAGCATGTTAACCCAAATAATCCTGTTACAAATTTTGCAGAACTTCTGATTTGCATCTGACACTAACTTAAAAGTCATCTTTCTGGACAAATTAATTTTCAGTTGGGTTTTTAACCCAACCCAGAGCCTAAATTATTAGATTGGGTTAATGTTGGTATGAAATGCTCGAACATCTACCTTAAGTTCATACAATTAGTACACTAACAGCTGGGAAACAATTTCCACAGTTAAGTAGCACAATTTGTTATGATCAATGGTTAAAGGATTATACCCACAAACCCTATCTTCAGAGCCAAACAATAACAAAGTTCAAACTTGTGAGATACGAAGAAGTACTGGTAGCAAGTATCTTGAGTTTTCCTTAGAAAAAAGGTGTTATGTTTAGAAAAAGCAAATATCAATAAAGGACTCTGTAATTCTTTTTTCTAATATTTTCTTAAAGTAACAGTTCAAAAAATCAATGTGAAATCTTACCTACACATGATTCATTAAGAAAAAAGGAAAGGGAAAGGGAAAGGAAAAAAGAAAGCCACACATAGGCAGCAAACGGCACAACTAGGAATTAAAGTCCTGTTTATTGGCCTGGCGTTGACAGCTAAGAGGCTAAATCCCTGCCTTACATCCACCAGGATCCCATATGGATGTGTCCCAGCAGCTCTACTTCCCATCCAGCTCCCTGCCTGTGGCTTGGGAAAGCAGTTGAGGATGGCCCAAAGCCTTGGGACCTGCACCCACATGGGAGACCTGGAGGAAGTTCCTCGTTTTGGATCAGCTCAGCTCCAGCCATTGCAGCCACTTGGGGAGTAAACCAGCAAACAGATCTTTCTATCTCTCCTTCTCTCCATAACTCTCTCTTTCCCATAAAAAAAAAAAAATAAATCTTAAAAAGAATCAACTCAGTCTTTCCAATATTTAACTATACTTCCAATGTTGTTATAAAGATGGTTAGTCTGTCAACTACTTCCTGTGCTTAGCAATCCTTCCCCTCCTTCATCTGACTCCATCACACGACATCTACTACGACATCTACAGTACAGCAGTCCGTTCTCTAGCTGTTCCACAAATCTACTGTTTTGTCCTTTCTGCCAATGTCTGCCAATACTCTCCACCACCCTTTTTCACTTCCATCTCTGTTCAAATGAACCTCATTCAAGTTTTACTTCCTTCAGAGACTTCTTCATTCATGTCAGTTTCTAGTGATTTCTATCTTTGTACTCCTAAAGTCTTCACTATGGATTTTTGCTCTCCAAATCAGGTGTACTTCAAGGCAGTTTTCTTAAAATATTAGTTCTTGTCACTGATTTTTTAATAACTCCCTGTTAGGTAAGCTTTTTATTAACTTTTTAAAATACATTAAAGCAAACAACAGGCTGTTGTGACTGGGAAAACCACAATATTTAAATAAAAATAAATGAAGTTGATCTGGAAATTTCAAAAGCCAAATATTTCAAATGTTAATGGTACATCAAAGGGAAGTAGAGCCTAAGCATTAAGTTGCTATTTAGTGACTTCTTCCTGGAGAATCATTGAGCTGAAAATCAATGGAACCCTAAGAGCGCTAGACTCTAGAGTTCTGGTCTCTCTACCTCAATTACAGCAGATACTTGGATTCCTGTAAAAATATTCCAGGGCCCGGTGGCGTGGTTCAGCGGCTAAAGTCCTTGCCAGGATCTCATATGGGCGCCGGTTCTAATCCTGGCAGCTCCACTTCCCATCCACTTTCCCTGCTTGTGGCCTGGGAAAGCAGTCAAGGATGGTCCAAAGCCTTGGGACCCTGCACCTGTGTGGGAGACCCAGAAGAGGTTCCTGGTTCCCGGCTTCGGATCGGCGTAGCATCGACTGTTGCGCTCACCTGAGGAGTGCATCATTGGATGGAAGATCTTCCTCTCTGTCTCTCCTCCTCTCTGTATATCTGACTTTCCAATAAATAAATAAATCTTTTTAAAAAAAATATTCCAAAATGATATTTTTCACATGTCACTTTATACTCAATGGAAAAAAGCACATAATGAAAAAATACAAATGTGCTTACAGAAACAGGAATGAAGAAAATTCTGAAGAAAAAGAAAAGCCTGTAAAAAAGTCATGTGATGCTGTTTACTTCCTTCTCTAAACTATTAGCATTAGTAGCACCCTGAAGGAATGCTAAGCTTATAAGCCAAACACCAATCAACCAGCTGTTCAAGCTCTATTGGTGCATCATTTTATCAAATGTCTTATTGGACAAGATGTAACATTCGCTTAGCAACAACCACAAAGTAGTTAAATGGTCACTATGGCTTACTGATAGCTAAATGTCACCTTATTTTATCTCATCCACATTACAATGCAATTGCAAACTTCACAGAACAATAATTTAAAAAAAAACAAGGAAAAATGCATGTGCTTGTGTACTAAACTACACTCCTTAAAACTACTGCTAATCTATCTAAGCAAAATGTTTAAGCTATTTTTAGTAAACCAGATGTATTAAGCAATCACTGCCCCAGGGATATTCTGAAAAACCACAGGCAAAACATTACATGATCAATGATGAAAAAATTATGGGCTAAAATGGATTCACATTGGCCTAACAATTTAAATCACTAAAATACTAAATAAACAAATACTGATTTGACGTATTTCAAACACATTAAATTAACTTGACAATGTAAGATTCTTTGCTGACCAAGTCTTTAAGTAATCTTCAGTCCTGGTCCTAAAGAAATACTAAGTTTCGTTCTACTTCCTTTTCCTGCCTCTCACCAATTCAGAATTGCATCTAGTATTGAGTAAAGATGTTCAACGTTGCCTAATGCCCCACCAACCTACAATGACAGAAACTGTAATAGTCACCATATTCCCAAAGAAATAGAAACTATGGTTTGGGAATTTAATTCAGTATAAAACTAATGGAAATTAAAAGAATAAGAGAAACAATTATTAGTAGTTTAACCTCTAAATCTATCATTATTAAAGAGTCATTTAGGATCAATCTTTCAAGAGTAGAATTTTTAACTATTTATTTTTTGGAAAACACTCCAATACAATAACTAATTTTTAATAAACAATGAAATAAAAGGAAACATAATACACATTCCAGATTAAATTGCCAAAGATTTTAGTTAGTGTCCTTTGTAGTATTTCATCATTACCTTTAAAAGCAAAGAGAACTGTGATCCCTAGAAAACCCTGACTAACAGGTCACATCCAGCCAGATTGATGAGTCATCTACAACTTTCAAGTAAGAAAAAATCTCTTCTATATCCTCCATGCAGCAACCAACCTGATAAATGCAGGTGTGATCATGATCAAAGGCCAAAAACCATGATAAAATGATTTCAAAATCATGCCAAAAGTCAAACATTCCATTTTGATCACAATGAGATCGAAACTGCAATCCAATTTACTGGGATGTTTTTTGGAACTTCTGTAACTTCACAAAGTATAGTAACAACTTACCATAAAAATTATCTTTCAAAGCATTAACATTTTCTCCTTCTGCTGAGGACACAGCACAATCTCCAGAGTTGCCTCCTCATTCCTCTCCTTTTTCCCATCCCCCTGTACTTCAAAGAAAGCTAACTGCAGTCAGGTATGATCAGGAGTGAAGCAGCAGAAACGTATTTGCCTGCACAAGCAAGCCATGTCACTTAAGTGACCTAATTAATACACAGTCATTATATATATGTGAGTTGTTACTTAAATTTCTTTCCTCAATAGAACTGCTTTCCAAAATACTAAAAATTGTAATAGTTGCACTCTGGAACACTCAGGTATATCTCACCTAAAATGTTAACTACAGACAAATCTCACACACTCAGAGAGCAACAAAAAGGATCTAAACAAGCATCTTAATGAAAAGACTAGTAAAACAGAGTCATGTTCATCATTTATTAGCTATTACCTTACTGCATATCTATATAGTATCATGATGAATAAAAAAATGTAACTAGTAACTAAATGGAACATACTGCTACAGAACAAATACTATGAAGGGAAAAAAAGTAATAGACAAAAGCTCTCATTCAGTTACATTCCGAGCATCATTTCTGAGCCCTTAAACTTATGTGTAGTCATAAATCTAGACCAAAAAATTACATAGTAAATGCTCATTTCAAACAGACTTGTGGTAGGCTTCATAGTCTGGTAAGTCATTGTGGACGTGGAGGTTAAGTTGTTTTAATACTCTACTTGGGATCCAGCTTTCTGCTAATGCATCATAGGAAGTGGCAGATGATGGGTTCAATTCCATGGGCCCAAGGCAGATGGAATTCTGAGTTCTTGGCTTTCACCTGTCCTAGGGCTGGTTATTGTAGGATTTGGGGACTGAACCAGCAGGTCTCTTTTCTCAAGCTGCTTGAACTGAACTAAAAAGTTTCTGGAGCAGGTGTTGTGGCACGGCTGTGAGCATCCCCCATCCATGTAACAGTACTAGCCTCACAACTTTTCATCCAACTCCCTTCTAGTGCACACCAGATAATGGTTCAGGAAATTCAGGTCCTGCTACCCAAGTGGAAAACAGAAGGAGTTCTAGGTTCCTGGCTTCAACCAGACTCAAATTTTGCTGTTGAGGCCATTTGATAGTGACCAAGTGAATGAATATTTTTATCGCTTGCTGTCACTCTGCCTTCCAAATAAAACAAAAAGTAGCATCAATATTCAAAAGCAACTTCCTTATGAAACTCACAGAAGAAAAAAAAAAAGACCAAAAGTTTATTCAGATGTACAGAAAATCCTTTTGATTTACACAAGACAATCCTAAGATTAAGATAAGTCAAAACCCATGAGATTTACAATATAGTGACATGTACTACTGGATTAGAGAAAAGCATTCTGGAAGTAAACTGTTTTAATCATATAAGCTCTAAAGTTCTTTGCTTTTTGTAGAATAAGCTTGTATTGAAGCAGGTATAGTGGTGCTGCAAGTAAAACAACGGCCTTATGTGTAAGTTGGGTTCAAGTGCTGCTTGCTTTACTTCTGATCTAGCTCCCTAAACCTAGGAAAGCAGTGCAGGAAAGCCAAGGTACCTAGGCCATTGTATTTACATGGGACAACGAGAAGCTCCAGAATCCTGTTGGGCCTGGTCTAGCCTGGGCCATTGTGGCCATTTAGGAGTAAACCAGCAAATGGAACATTGCCTCTCTTCTCTGTAAAAAGTCCATATTTCGTAAAGCATAGTAAACTAAATTGAACCATCTTAGATTTCTGGAGCAAATATTAACGAAAAGCACAAAAGATTTAGAATCTTACAAAAATATTTTTATATGAATGCATTTCAAAAAGCTCACAGGGGTAGCCATTTAAGCACAGCAATTAAGGTACCTCTCGTCCCCCACATCACATATCTTAGTCTGGCTTCCACAGCTAACTCCTCAACCCCTGATCCAGTTTCCTGCTAACGCACCTGAGTCTTAGACTTCTCCCTTTGGCCTGCCACAGTCTAAGCTACTGCAAACTTTTGGAGAATGTACCAGCAGAGGAAGATTTCACTTATCTCTGTCTGTTTTTCAAGGCATTTACATTTTTAAAAGTTCACAGAAAATGGAATTTTAAAAGACATGCTTATTCTGATGCCAAAAATCTTTTTAAAAATCCACACAAAGGGCCCAGCATGGTAGCCTAGTGGTAAAAGTCCTTGCCTTGCATGCACCAGGATCCCATATGTACTATAGTTCTAATGCTGGCACCTCTATTTCCCATTAAGCTCCCTGGCTTGCAGCCTGGGAAAGCAGTTGCGGATGCCCCAAAGCCTTGGGACCCTGTACCTGTGTGGGAGAGCTGTAAGAAGATCCGGGCTCCTGGCTTCAGACTGGCACAGTTCCAGCTGTTGTGGCCGCTTGGGGAGTGAATGAATCATTGGATGGAACTTTCCAGGTATGTGATTGTATAATAAAAATATATAAATCTTTAAAAAAAAATCCATACACAGACTCAGAAATAATTTTTTAAATTTTAGAAGGAGAGAGAAAAATAGAACTGGAAGGTAAGTTCCCATCCACTATTTCACTCCTCAAATGTTCGCATTAGCCAGGGTTCAACACTTGTGGTTTTGTAACCCACAACTCAACTACTGGGCCAATGTCTGCCACCCAGCATATTTACATGTTTTTCATCAGCTCTGAAGTAACCTCATGCTTTTAATCTTGATTGGGGAAAAGAAATTACAGACACACATATACTTAACTGTGGAGCAGAACAGGGCAGGGCGGGGTGGGTTAGGGTGGGGATATTTACCACAGCAATTAACACACTGCTTGGGATAGCTGTTCTCTTCTCTGTAAGGCCTGGTACTCTCCAGAGTCTGGTCTCCACTTGTGATGGCAGCTACCTGCTAATGAATGCCTTGGGAAGCAGCAGATGATGGCTGCTTGGGTCCTTAACACACATGAGGGTACCTGGGCTAATTTCAAGGATCCTGGTTATGGTCTGGCCCAGCTCAGTTGGGGACATTTGGAAGGTATAACAGCAGATAGAAGATTTTTTGTGTCTTTCAAATAAAATCACAACTTAAAAATGTTGTAAAAAAAAATGCACATATACGGGCCCGGCAGCGTGGCCTAGCGGCTAAAGTCCTTGCCTTAAACATGCCAGGATCCCATATGGGCGCCGGTTCTAATCCCGGCAGCTCCACTTCCCATCCAGCTCCCTGCTTGTATCCTGGGAAAGCAGTTGAGGAAGGCCCAAAGCCTTGGGACCTGCACCCGTGTGGGAGACACAGAGCAGCTCCGAGCTCCTAGCTCCTGGCTTTGGATCAGCGCAGCACCAGCCGCTGCACTCACTTGGGGAGTCAATCAGCAGCTGGAAGATCTTCCTCTCTGTCTCTCCTCCTCTGTACATATGCCTTTCCAATAAAAATAAATATTTTAAAAATGCACATATACAAAAGCTCTATGGCAATAAACTACTTCTAAAATTCATAATAAATTCTCAGATAAAAGTATATAGGTCTTAAAACAAGTACCCCTAACAAGTTCCTTCTGATCTTTTGAAACTGAGAATTCACCTTTTTTTTGAGGAAATTTTAAAAAAGGTCAGAATGTCAAAAGAATCACTTCTCCCCTGGAAGATACAGTATTATTGTCAGCCTGAGGTCACCTTCCACATAGATTAGTGTAAACAGCCTAATAACAAAGACGATCACAATCCATCTTTCCTAGTTGATAAGAATCCTTACAACATAAAACAGTTTGAAAATGTTAGGGAAAAAATTTTGTTAGCATATTCTTCCTACCATAATTTTAAATAAACATATAGATTTTTAGGCAATCTGGCAAGAGTTTATTTTTAAAACCAATTTCTACACCACAATTTCACTTCTCTAAATGAAGTCCAATCTGAAACTTACAAAGGGGTAACAACACAAAACAAAATGAAGCATCCTGATGCTTCCCCTTGGTTTCACCTGGATTCACCTACTAAAACCTATACTAAGCTAAAAGGCATTAGCAATCAGAAACAAAATGAAAGTGAGGGGAAAGTTTGAACACATTCATTGTGAGACTGGAATTTACTGTGAGTTTCTAACTATAAATATTATGAAGATCGTAGCCCAATAACACAAGAAACTAGGTCATTTGAAGACTAAAGAAAAATAACACAGAATGATATTCATGGAAGAAACTAGCATCCTCAGGGCCCAGTGTGGTAGTCTAGTAGCTAAAGCCGGCACCCTACATGCACTGGGATCGCATATGGGAACTGTTTCTAATCCTGGTGGCCCCACTTCTCATCCAGTTCCCTGCTTGTGGCCTGGGAAAGCAGTGGAGGACAGCCTCCCTACACCCATGTGGGAGACATGGAAGAGGATCCAGGATCCAGGATCCAGGCTCCTGGCTTCAGATGGAGCAGCTCCAGCAGTTGCGGCCGCCTGGGGAGTGAATCAATGGATGGAAGTTCTTCTCTGTATATCTGACTTTCCAATAAAAATAAAATAAATCTTAAAAAAAAAAAAAAAAAAAAAAACTAGCATCCCATTTGAGAGACCCAACAGAACTATTCCACTGTCCTAAGTACAATCCCATGCACAAAAAATCACTAGTAATTGAAGCCCTGGTTGTTTCTACGGAAAAGACTCTACATTCCACTTTTTCAAGAACGCCTAACTAGTCTGAAATGAAATTTGCATTCTATCAGAAAAAAAATTTAGCTAATTCACTCATCCTTCCCTTCAAGTGTAATATATTTTAAAATATTTAAGAAACCTATAAAATAAGTAACCCACAGTTCAAAAATACAAAGTAAAATTGTTAGAAAAGATTGTACTTATCCTTTCAAATAATTATCACATTATTTCACATATTCAATCTGCAGTTCAAATATACAAATTTTAATTTACTTGCACCTTAAAAGTTAGCTTCACTAGAAATTTGGTGAAGTTGATACAATTTAAATCTAACAATCCATTAGAAAATAGTTTCCAGCACATTTATATTTAATTACCCAATTATTCAATTAGGGACAATCTCACAAGATTCCCTGAAAGACCACTACTCTGCTAAACTGAAACAAGTGCACATGGCAAAGGCTAATCTCATCTGATTACATTAATTGACCTAATTCTTAACTTCTAAGGTGGAGACAAAGATAATTTCCCCTCACATCTAACCTGTTATTTTCTAACAATGAGTATTATCAAGAATGTCAGGGACTTTGTTTTGTTCATTTTTAAAATTATAGCAACAAAAATTACTGCCTGGCTCAAAGTTTTCCGTATATATTTGTTGTTTGAATAAATAAATCAGTTAGTCTATGTTCAAATTAAATTTACTAACTGGGATCCTTCCACAAATAATGCTAACTTAAACTTAATATTTGAAAAGAATCAATATCCCAACATCAATTAAGTGTAATGAACAGTTAACTTTTAAATGTAATTTAAAATATCTTACCTGATAAGGCTGAAAGGCACTATCTTTAGTTAAAAAATCCAGTTGTTTATCTACAAGGAATTCTACTGCAGTGACTGAGCTGGGTATACTCTTTTCAACCAAGGGTTTGAAAGTCTGTCAAGAGGAAAAGCAGAGAGAAAAAATTTCTAATGGTTACTTTTTGTTATATCCTCAAACTATGAGTATCAATGTGATACTAATACAATGGCTATGGATAACAACTAATATTAATTTTCATATTATAATGTAACAGGTAATGTTCTTATCCATGACCCAATATCATGTACTTTCAAAATGGGATATAAACATTTTCCAACACATTAAGTTATAGTTTATGTTTAAAAAAGGTTATGATCAAATAAGCAGGAGAATAAAAATCCTGTTATACAGAAGCTGCTGCTGAAATAATTTTATTTAACCTCCTCTTTTTTATGGCTAATATTATGCTTTATAAAAAAGAATAGCTATGACTTCAATTCATGTTTTTACTAGCTCATTCACATTAAGATTTTTAATGATCAGCAAGCATCTGGTCTTTAACTCCACCCCTTGTACTCCCCACCCCAGCCCACAGCCTGAGCACAACTGAAAACTCCTGCCACTTCAAGGAAAGCAGCATAAACAGAGTAAAAAGATGTTGGTAATTAGTATTTCACAAAATGTACACTGCAGTAAAATTAAATTTCTGCTACTCTTAAATGTATCATTGGGCATTCATTTTAAAAGAGACTCATCTTTCACATAGAGGATTTCCTCATATCTTCCAGTGGGAGTTGAGAGGCAGGTATAAACAGGAAGAAAATAAGAACACCATCATGTATATATTTCTCTTTATAATTATTACAATTTATTTTCAAGTGTTTCAGTGAAGCTTGAATAAAAACCAACAATACAGTTTCAGAAGCTTGAAAATAAAAACAAAATTCTACCACCTTCAAAACATTCAAAGTCCAGGAAATACATTTAACAACCAACTCTGTTTCTAAATTACTCTAAGAAATCCTTTTCATTACAACTTAACTTTTGACACACATATCTAAAATTCTCAGGAGTTCTGCCTTTTTTTTTTTTTAAACATGTTTTAAAGAACTGTACCATCTTATTAACCACAACAAGCATACTCCATGGGAATTCTTCAAGATCTTTGGAATGGCTATCAAGGAGTTAATTTCTGTATTTAAACTTGTGAAAGGATTTCAAATTTGATTCCCTGCAGTCTGTAACAATGTTTTTTAAAAGATGAGAACACTTGAGAATAAAAAAATTTTAAAGTGCCTTAATCCTATTCCAGCTACACAATGAACTTACAAATCTTGTTTTCTTATTTATTACTTAAAAAAAACTACTCACTCTCAAAATTCATGCTTAGAAATTTTAATCACAGCAGCATCCTTCCTCTTATGCCTTAGCTTAACCTTTTAGGCACCACATGTTTATCAAAAATATTTTATTTGTGTAAGAAATCACATTTTCAAATATTATTTAACTATCCCTGCTACTGTTGCCATCTAATATTTTCCATTTGCCAAAAATAATTCCTACATTATCACTGCATCAAATTCAGTTGCTTTCTTTGACAAATGGTAAAGTTTGTAAGAAATCCAAGAGCATTTATGTAGGTATTTTAAAAATGCCTACTGCTACGTGATCAAGTGTAAAATGAAGAGATTAGTTCAGATGTTTTTTAGTATGGAAAACTAAAGTTTTTGCTAAAAACTCAGAACACTTCAAGAGGATTTTTAATCTTTGAAAATTATTTAACACCCTTTTTCTTTTCTAACAGTACCAAGTCAGGTCAAATTGTGAAGGTTAACAAAAAGGTCCAATTAGGTAGGATGTGAAACAGAAGTAAACTTCTCAAGTCTTCAGTGCCTCTTTCTTAGGCAAATAATACAGGTGGTTTGCATTTCCTATGAGACCTAGTCATTTTGTAATATGAAAAACATTCAGCTGAAAAGAACCTCTCAAAGCTCTGTTTTTCAAAGTAGGTCAGAGTTGTGGTGGTAAAATTCAACAGCTTGTAACTTAAATTACAAGTTAATTAGGAACAAAAGCCTCAGACTTTAGGTAAAAATAAAAAAAAAAAAAAAGAGTATCTGAAGTTTTTAAGGTATGTAACTGAAAGCCACTGGTGAAATTTGGCTATCAGAATGCAAATTAGAATGGCCAAATTTGAGAGCTCTTAAAGAATAAGGATGTACTTTAGACAAAAGTACTTTTAGTCATCCTCAAATGAAAAGGCATCTTATTTTTCAAATAATAAAAGTGCTACAAGTTGTAAATGATACACTGTAATTATAGTTAAACCACATTGCCATATGGGCCTGCTAAAAACTTTCATACTACTGGTTTAAAACTCAGCATATATTAACCTGAGCCACTGAGAATCTGTGTGATTTACCCCTACTTTATGAAAAAATGTTAGAAAGGGTGAACTGATGCAGCTAAAACTCTGATTTTAAATGCATATTAACAATGTAACCACTGTTAACTTGTACATAAGTGTAATATATTTCAGACTGTCATATTAGGTTAAAATGTGTTTAAATAAAAAGCAACTGGATCCCACAGCTTTTATGGAAAATCTTAGGTAAATATTTCAGGGGGTCTAGGTAAAGAAACTGGAACTGATGCATAACTAATAAAGGACTCCAAAAGATATATCTCATTCTATGAGGAACTTCCACAGCCTAAGGGGAAGCAATGAGCTACCATCTGATGAAAATCACACAAAAGTATGGTCTTAATCCACAAAAGACTTATTCAAATACCGAAAATGGCTTTGAAAATTACTAACTTAAAACTGAATATTTAGTTGGAACAAAAATAGTTTTCCCATTATTAATAGATTGCCAAGTTTTTTTTTTTTTTTAAAGGCCATTTGTCAGTATTAACCGTACTTTAAAAATAGTCTAAAGCCAAAACAGAGCTGCGAGCCTGCATTTCTAGTAGGGCCTACCACACTATAGGAAGAATGCTTAGAACAACTGTATCCTGTTTGGGGCTCCACGCTGCACCACATTCCATTCACATGAGGAAGAAGCTAACAGATGAAGCCTCCCCGAAAAACATTTTGAAAATAAATCAGCTACAGTTCTCAAACACAACTCAGCTACTCAAATAAACTATGTTTAAGCTCACCATTTAACAGGAAGTTCATGGAGTTGATGTTTGCAGTCTGAGTTTCTCACAATCTCTGGTTAACACTGAACAATTCCTTTTTCAAGTTAAAAAGAAAAACAAACCCAGACTTATAAAATGTAAGATGACACAGAATTCACCAACGTGAATAATCACACAGAAAACCACCTAACCAACATTTTATAAGTCAAGGTTTAGTCTTTCAAAAAAGAAAGAAAGGCTGGAGTGACTTGAAAGAACAAAGTCCAAATTCCCACCCAAGCAGGTCTATTGAAAAACACCATACTGTTAGAAAACAAGTTGGGGGTGGGGAGGGACTAAACCATGAAAAAAAAAATTACAAAACAAATACTCCCACTTCCCTTGAAACATTAGTCTAATTTTAAACACTTCTACCATAATACTTAAATGAATTAAACTCTAGCTATTAAATTGATCTTTGTCCAGTGCTATTAAATTACTACAAACACAGTAAACCTCTTTCTAGACAAATAAAAAACAATCAGAAATTTGTAAAACTTAAGAACACTGAGGTTAGGACTATAAAAGGCAGCAAGCGACCTTAATTCCTAAGACTAAGAAGCAAAACCAAATGTAAATTAAGACAAAAGAAAAAGAAAGCAGAAAAAAGACAAACCGTACTTTGTTCTTGAGAATTTGAAAGTATCTAAGAAATCCACGACAAGGCTTTAAAGGTCAATAAGTACAGCTGGCGTTTATATTTCGTTCTTGAGCAGTATATTTATTCTGGCATAATACTTCTTTAGTCTTCAAAATCACAAGCAAACAGCTTTCAAACCAGGCATTTCTGAGCCCTCTTGCAGCGGCGTCATTGTATAGGAAGAAAAGCCAAGACCACAGAATGAAGCAGAAGCTGTAACCTAACAAGTCTCCGACGAGCAAATGACGATTTTCTGTCTGCTCCGGCACAGCCAGGGCAGTGATGAGGATTACAACTCGCTCTTTGTCATCAGCACTGTGGTGTTAACGACTAAGAAATCCTGCAGCTGAAGCACCACTGCATCCTCCGATCTGGGTCAGGATAATTTCTCCCGAGGTCGCTTACATAACCAGTAAGATACTCCAAATAAAGAGAACAGCCATCCATCAGTTAGAGAAAGCCTTTCCCACTGTACTCCGCGTGGAAACACACTGCAGTAGCTTCCAACAGTGCAGACACCCAAATGAGAAAGAGTACTTGGCTAAGGGCACACTGAGAGAAGGGAAGAGGCGGTGCTCTGTAAACTGTAACTAATCCGCCGTCACAGGTGCTGATGGAGTCACTTCCAGCACGAGTCACATTACTGGTGATTACTCATTTGGCTGCAGCCATAGAGACTGGCTCATAATTTTAACAACAGACAAAGACAGGCTAGTGGCTAGACTAAAAGCTCAAGTTTACTGTTTCCTTACTGTCTCCTTCAAACAGCAAAAACAAACACAAAGTTTTTTGCTTTCCAGATTTACTACGGTGAGAAAGTTAAAGAACATTTGTGAAATTAGCAAAAGGCATTAACATTCAGCCATCAAAAACACCTTCAGAATGTGTTCAAAGGGTTTATTAAGTTTAATAATTTTGCCTTAAATATTGTAGAAAATAAGATTATTTCAGAATAATTTCTATTTAACAGCCTGAGTACAATTAAATAGCATAGCCAACAACCTCAGAAATTTTGCTCAAAACTGGCAATATTTATTTTTGCCAATTTTAAGTACTGCTGAAACAAGTTTTGTTCTTTACATAAGAAAAAATCTATACAGCTTTAAAAGACTGAATAATGTGTAAAACATTTTCTGGCCTCTTGTATTTTTCCTTATTATGTTTATCAACTCTTAAAGAGTTATGTTAACAGATATGTCAATAACTAACCATACGTAGATATCAGGCACCTGAAATAGTTAATTTCAACTGAGATGTGTAATGTATGCATAAAATACATAATATGAAAAAGAATGAAATATTTCATAAATAATTTCTGTTGGCTATAGAAAAATGTTATATATTGGATTAGAGGAAACAGTAAAATTTATTATATTTAAAGTTTTAATGTAAACACTGAAAACTGCAAAGTTACTGTAGTAGTAATTTTTTATGTTCTACAGCACATAGTATTACATTATGATAAAAGGCCACTTAGGAAATAAAGAAGCAGAGATAGAAACCATGATTCTGTGGCTTTATTCTAAACATCAAGTGATATCTAATATTTTCTAAAGTTTGTGGTTCAAAGAAGGAAAGCTGGCCATACATTCATTCAGTTGACCACGACTCTGTATTAAAATTCAACAGATATATTCTCAAATTTGTTATACAGTTACATGAAGAACACTAGAAAAATTATACAGTACTCTACACTGACACTGTGAAAACAGAACCATGAGAAAATTCTTTATATAGTTAAAAATAGTAATTATAAAGCCTCTTATTTTATACACATGCAGAGATCTTAATTTCTTTAAGCCTAAAAATTTCACATGAATTATATTACATATATAACTGCTTTGTACTTATTCCAACTGTATCTCTTTCGTTTCACAAACATCATATTAAATACTGAAAAAGGTACTTTCAATTTAGTACATGACTAAGTTGTACTTATGATAATCTAGTGTTTTGCTTTTGAAAATACCTTCCTTTAAGGATTCTATTCTAAAAATCCAAATAAATAGCTTTTATTTTATAAAACATCAGTGATAGGAAAATATTAACATTGTATTTTACAAGCAATATGTGATACTAAAATGTATCTTTGGCACAAAGTCTAATAATATATTCAATGCAATATTAAGCCACAGCTATCTTAATTCATTCATAATCACTTAAAAAACAAAATATACATGTGATTAAATTAATTCAATATCATGAATTGCCAGCAAAACAACCAGATAAATATGGCAGCCTAATTCTGACACACAAAGAACTATCACACAATCAACAAAGCTTGAGATTAAGCTATCAGATTTAAATTAAATTTTATATATTTCTGTGTTTCACCATATATCATAAAATATTACTATGTCACAGTATCTTATCATCTTATTTAGACTCTGGTCTGACTATGATAATACAAAGTTTTAGTTCTTTCAGAGCCAACACTGTATGGTAGCAGCTGGCTAGGCTGACCTTGGGACACCAGCGGGCCACATCCTGTATCAAAGCACCCAGTTCAAGCGCCATATCCTGTCTAAGTGCCAATACAAGTCCTGGAACTTCTGCTTTGGATCTAGCTTCCTGCTAATGTATTCTAGGAAGCCAGCTGATGAGGCCTATGTGAGAGGACCCAGATTGGAGTTCTGGGCTTCTGGCTTTAGCCTGGTCCAGCCTCAACTATTGCAGACCCTTGGAGATTCAATAAGAATGACCAAAGAGTGTGTGTGTGTGTGTGTATGTGTTTCAAATTAGAGGAAAAAGAATTAACAAAAAATTACCTTGCTTTGCCCATCAAGTACTACAGAATCAAACAGTATAATTTAGTTTGGTTACTTAAGGATTTCAATTGATACATATATTCCTAGTAAAGTAGAAAATACATTTAAAAAATGTATATTTTTATTTGAAAGGCAGATTTACACAGAGAGAAGGAGAAGCACAAAGAGATCTTCCATTTGTTGGTTCACTCCCCAAATGTTTTCAACAGCCAGAGATGAACCATTCTGAAAGTAGGAGCTTCCTCCAGGTTACCCAAATGGGTGCAGGAGCACAGGATTTGGGCCCATTCTCCACTGCTTTACCAGGAACATGAGCAGAAAGCTGGACTGGAAGTGGAGCAGTAGCAACTCAAACTGGCATTGCATCTAGAGGCTTAACTCATTATGCCATAAAATTGGTCCCCAGTAAAATAAACATTCTACTCATATACACTCCATACAGGAGAACTGAATGTACAGAATTCCTATCTTTTTGCCTCATTCTTCCCTACTACTGTAGCTGAATCAGAGATGGGGACTCTTTCTGCTAACTAAAAAATTAATTTTACACTTGATCTTAGTAAAAGACTGAGAAGTGATTTAAAACTTAATTTAAAAAAGAAAAAAAAAGCATTTCAGGGCTCAGTGTGGTGGCCTAGTGGCTAACATACTAGCCTTAAACGCGCCAGGATCCCATATGGGCACAAGTTTTAATCCCAGCAGCTCCACTTCCCATCCAGCTCCCTGCTTGTGGTGTGGGAAAGCAGTTGAGGACAGCCCAAAGCCTTATGACCCTGCACCCGCATGGGAGACCCAGATGAAGCCCCAAGATCCTGGCTTCGGACAGGCTCAGCTCCAGCTGTTGTGATCACTTGCGGAGTGAATCATTGGACAAAAGACCTTCCACTCTGTATCTCCTCCTCTCTGTATAACTGACTTTGTAATAAAAAAATTTTAAAAATAAATCTTAGAAAAATTAATTTTACATTACATTTAAAGAAAAATAAAACATTTTCCATTATTAAAACGTGATACAGTAGACTTGAATTTTTTAAGAGATTATTTATTTTAGAGAGTTACAAAGAGAAGAAGAGAGACAGAAAAAGATAGATTTTTCATAAGTTGGTTAATTCTCCAGATGGTTGCAATGACCTGGGCCAATGACAGGAGCTTCATTTAAATCTCCCCATGTGGGTGTCAGGGCCCTAAACATTTGGGCCTTCCTTGGCTGCTTTTTCCAAACCGTCAGCATGGAGCTAGGCAGGAACCAGAGACCACAAGAGACGCTAGTTTATATGTGGTAGTTTTATCCACTATAACATAATGCTGGCGCCAAGATATAAATTTTTTAAAACTGTATTTGAAAGGCAGAAAGAAATATAGACAAAGAGAACTCCAGGCCACAGATTCATCAAAAAACTACACCAGCTGTGGCTGAACTGGAACGAGCCAGGAACAGAATTCAAATCTTCCAAATTGGCAGCATAAGCCCAATCAGTTGAGCCATCACTTGTTGCCTCCCAGTATCTGCATTAATGGGAAACTGATATCCACAATCCATTAGGGAATAGGAAGGCACAGCTGGGAATCAAATTTAGGCACTCTGACATAAGATGCAAGTGTCTTAACCAATGAACCAAATTCCACTCCTACAACCAATTAATGATGCAGATGTAGGATATACGAAGGTACAACAAAGTTGAAGGCAGCAAATCATTCTTCTAAAATGAGCCTGAACAGAGCTAATGTTTGTCGAGGTTCACATTGGAGTTTGTGCATAGCTTCTGATTACAACTTCCTCCTAATGTAGACCCAACAAGGCAGCTCTTCAAGGGGGCTGGTTCCCTGCCACTCATACTGAAAATCTTCATTTAGTTCTTCACTTCTGGCTGTCACCAGCCAAATACTGTGGGTATTTGGAGACTGGACTAAGCAGATGCGACCTCTCTTTCAAGTACATTTCTAAAAACTAAAATTAAAGAAGGAAAATGGGCTTGATCAATCTTTTCGCAAAATAAAAAGTGAGTTTAGTTTGGTTCTCTGTTAAATTTCTAGCACAAACAAAAAGAGGAAAGTAACAGTATGCAGACCTTGAATATCAAGTGTTTCTTACTTGGTTTTACATCGAGTCTCATTAATTCACTGCTTTTCTTACAATTCACATAGGGTTACAGAATTTAGCTTTTAGCCAGCAAAAAACACTAATCTGAAGAGAACAGAAGTTTAGACCTTTACGACTTCTGCCTTTTTTTTCCCCCTTAAACTGGCTGAAGGAAGGAAGGTACAAAGTTAATGTTAATTTTAATTTTATTGGGTGGTGGAGGTGGGGCTGGGATAAAAGGCCTTTTCTGGCAGCTAAATCAGGTTAGGGAAGAGGAAACTACTCCAGTTACTGCCCAGATATACACATCTCTGACTTCCTTCCTTTTTAGTTGGTTTCTAGGTTACAAACTGAATAAATCAACAGAGGTGAGAAAGTAAACAGAGGCTAAAAAAAAGGCAATACTGACTATCCCAAGAAAATCTGTTCCTTCCAATAATGTGAGAGCCTCCCACAATTTAAAAACTGGACATTTTTGAGATATGAAAGGAAAAAATCTCTCCTTTGTACATACTTTAAGCATAGTGCTTTTTTTCTAATTATATGAACATAAAAACAAACAACAAATTCCTCTTCTATGCCAATGATCATGCATTTTAAGCATTTTTTAAGATTAATTTTTATTGGAAATTGAGATATATGGAGAGGAGGAGAAACAGAAAGGAAGTTCTTCCATCCACTAGTTCACTCCCCAAGTGACCTCAACAGCCGGTGCTGCGCCGATCCAAAGCCAGGAGCTTCTTCCGGGACTCCCATGTGGGTGCAGGGTCCCAAGGCTTTGGGCTGCCCTCGACTGCTTTCCCAGGCCACAAATGGGAAAATGGAAGGGAACTGTAGCAGCCAGGACTAGAACTGTCACCCACATGGGATTCCAGCACATGCAAGGAGAGGAATTTAGCCACAAAGCTACTGTGCTGAGCCCTAAGCAATTTTTTACAACACATAAGAAGAAAATAAAATAACAGCAGCTAGCAATGTCAACTTTATATGACATTATATAAAGTGCATGAGGATTCAGAAAAGTGTTTCCTAACATGCCATGTTCATCTGCATATCTATAAAAACATACAAATAAAAATAATGGCAGTATGTCCAAAAGGTTAAGTTTTTCCACACTCATCAATTATATAGATCTTTCATGCAATAGAGAGACTGCAATACAACACCAGCAGAATGTAAATTTTAAAAATTTTGCTGGAAGATATGGACCTAATCTTACTCTGTCCCTTTCAAGAACAGCAGGCACAGATTCAATTAGTACGTGTTCTAGGTGCAACACACTGTGCATTGCCCTAGAGAAATAATAGTGATCAAAATACACGCTTGTATAGTAGTTTATAGTCTATTAGAGGAAAACATTAATTAGGTAATAATACATATGCATATGCAAAATTATAACCCTTTAGTAGTTAATGATGGGATTCCTGTTTCTTGGGCCCTGCATGGTGGCCTAGCAGCTAAAGTCCTTGCATTGAACTCACCAGGGTCCCATATGTGTACTGGTTCTAATCCCAGCAGCTCCACTTCCCATCCAGCTTCCTGTTTGTGGCCTGGGAAAGCAGTCGAGGATGGCCTAAAGCCTTGGGACCCTGCACCTGCGTGGGAGACTCAGAAGAGGCTCCAGGCTCCTGACTGGCTCATCTCCAGCCACTGTGGTCACCTGGGAAGTAAATCATGAGATGGAAGATCTTCCTCTCTGTATATATGACTGCAATAAAAATAAATATATCTTTTTTAAAAAGAAAAAAAAATTACTGTCCCTTTATGCTATTTCTATTATATGCCTGTTTCTGCCTTAGGCATGAGAGGAGAGACTATAAAAGAGAGTGTCCATTAGGGCAAGGGGTGGTGAAGACAGACACAAACACAATGGAGAGAGGTAGAGTGAGGTGGAGAGAAGAAGGGAGGGAGAGTAAGAGAGAAAGGAGGGAGAGAGGGATTGACTGATTCCATCTATTGGCTGAAACAGTGGAGGACTAGGCCAGGCCAATGTCAGGAGATTGCAAATGACAGCAATCTTTACTCTGCTATTTCACTCCCCAAACAACGACAATAGCTGGGTCTGGGCCAGGCTGAGACTAAGAAATAAGAACTCTATTTGGGACTGTCCTATGTGTGGCATGGTCCCAAACACTTGGAACATCATTTACTACCTTCCCAAGAGCATCAGTAAAAAACTAGATCAGAACTAGTGCAGCCAAAACTTGGAACAGCACTCTAGTACAGGATATTCTGCATCACAAGCAGCTTAACATGCTATGCTAACAGCCTCAGGAACCTGCTTTTAACAACACTTTTACCAAGGAACCAATAATAGTTTAAGGCATTACTGGATGCAAGTAGGTACAGCAACAGTACTGACTGATGGCACTGTTATTAACCTGGTTATGTTATTCCTTTGTTTTTACTTTACACATTTTAGCACCTGAAAACTACATTTATTTTCAAGTTAATAACTGACAATAACATAAAAATATATAGCATGAAATTCATAACTTGTAAATTTCAAAATGATTATGAGGATTAGAGTAAGGTGGAATAGGGTTAAAACATAAAACAACAATGAAATAATTAAGTGACACATTTGGGTTTAAATATTCCAACCACAAAGTAAAATGTAAGGAAGCCCTGGCTTCCTGGAAATTACTGTGGCAGAATCCTGGAGGATTTGTAAACAGCAAGTTAACATATATATTTAATGAAGGGGTGGGGAATAAGGCCAAACTTTGAAGTTAAACACGTTTAGATATTGTACTGGCCATTCAATTTCTGAATATGTTGTGGAATATGGAGTATACTAACATAAAACGAATAATTTTGCTAACAGATATGTCAATGATGTTTAAAAAATCATTAAATACTGGGATTATTTGAAGGAATGGAGAATGAATTGCACAGAGAGAAGGGCAATTACTGTATACAATAACTTAAGTAACTATGGGAAAGAATATTGTCAGTAAAATTTTAGGAAGGCCAAGTGTAATTAGTTACAGCATCAAGCAATTCTGTTTTTTAAGAAAAGATTTTATTGATTCTTATTGGAAAGGCAGATTTACAGAGAGAAGAGACAGAAAGATATTCCAACTTCTGGCTTACTCCCAAAGTAGCTACAATGGCCAGAGCTGAGCCAATTCAAAGCCAGGAGCCAGGAGCTTCTTCCTTATCTCCCACACGAGTGCAGGATCCCAAGGCTTTGGACCATTCTCAACTGTTTTCCTGGGGCACAAGCAGGGAGCTGGATGGGAAGTGAAGCAGTGGGGATGTGCACTGGCACCCTTACGAGATGTAGGTCACAAGCAAGGCAAGGATTTTAGCCACTAGACCACTGTACTGGGCCTACAATTCTAATACATAAATACTATCGGGGGACTGGTGAAGATTAAGCTGCTGTCTGTGATGCCAGCATCCTATATAGGTATCAATTCAAGACTTAGCTGTTCCTCTCCTGAAACAGTTCCCTGCTAATGTGCCAAGCCATAAGCAGAGAGCCACACTGTAAATAAAGGAACTAGGACATGAACCAGCACCAATATGTGACGCTGGCATCATGAGGCAGAGGAACAGCTTGCTGCACCACCCCGCCAGCCCCTAAAATAAACCTTTAGGTCAAGCACACTATCCTCAAAGACATACATATGTAAGCAACTTAGCACAGGATTTATTTCCTGCCATTGGTGAGGATAAAACAAACATTGCAATATAAATTCAAAACAATTGTATTAATTATGCCCTTAAGCTGAAATATTCACTTATTTATTTATTGGTTTTATTCATTTTCAAATGTCAAATGTTTCTTATATAGTATAGTTAGAAGGGTTTTGCAAATTACTATCCCATTTTTAAAGATTTAATTAATTATTTATTTATTAAAGATTTATTTTTATTGTAAAGTCAGAAATAAATACAATGATTCACTCCCCAATGACCCCAACAGCCGGTGCTGCGCCAATCCAAAGCCAGGAGCCAGAAGCTTCTTTCAGGTCTCCCATGCGGGTACAGGGTTCCAAGGCTTTGGGCTGTCCTCGACTGCTTTCCCAGGCCACAAGCAGGGAGCTGGATGGGAAACGTGGCTGCTGGGATTAAAACTTGCGCCCATATGGGATCCTGCTGAGTTCAAGGCGAGGACTTTAGCTGCTAGGTGATGGCGCTGGGCCCAAGATTTATTTATTTTTTTTTATTATAAAGTCAAATTTACAGAGGACAAACAGAAAGATCTTCCCTCTGCTGGTTCACTCCTCATGTGACCACAACAGCAGGAGCTGAGTCAATCTAAAGCCAGTAGCTTCTTCTGGGTCCCTCCCTCAGCTACAAGGTCCCAAGGCTTTGAGGTGTCCTCGAATGCTTTCCCAGGCCACAAGCAGGAAATGGGAAGGGAACTAGAGTAGCCAGGATATGAACCAGCACCCATATGGGATCCTGGTGCAAGAAAAGACAAGGACTTTACCAGTAGGCTACAGCAAATGGCCCTTCCACCACCTTTGTAAAAATCTCTGGTGATGTAACATATGAAAGCTTTACTCAATGAAAAAAGATGGCTCATAATTTTCATTAATTATTAATTGATACATTTTCATGATGATTAACTTACTCAGTATTTTCATTTGAAATATGGTAACACTTGGGCCTAGTACCATGGATTAATTGGCTAATCTTTACCTTGCATGGGCCGGGATCCTATATGGGAGCTGGTTTGTGCCCCACTTCCTCCATCCCATCCAGTTTTCTTCTATGGCCCAGGAAAACAGTGGAGGATGCCAAGTCCTTGGGCTCCTGACTCTTGGCTTCAGATCAGCTCAGCTCAGCTCAGCTCAGCCATAGTGGTTTTGGAAACTTTACCACTCTTGTGGGAGCTTCTGGCTCCTGGCTTCACACTGGCCCAGCTCTGGCCACTGGGACCATCTGGGGAGAGAAGTAAGTGACGGAAGACATCTTTTCCTCTCTCTCTCCTCCTATCCTCCAACTCTCTGCAATGCTGTTTTTCAAATGAAATCTTCACATTGGAACTGGGGGGAAGTAGTACTTGAGTCACCATCCCGCACTTGCCACAGTGCTATCCCCTCGAAAGAGTAGGATTTCTAGCAGAATCAGTTTTCATAATTTCAGAAATTCCCAGATTATGTTTCCTGATTCCTGGAACATTTATGTCAAATTGTATTTTGTTACCACTCTGTTATACTCTCTGGCCATGGAAAAAATGAGCAGATTTAAAAAGTTAAAAAAAAAATTAAAGTAGAAAACAGAAACAAGCTAAAGTCATAATGGAAATAGCATTTTAAGTACTCTTAACAGAAAATGTTACATAGAAAAACAGTTTTCATGAACTGGATTTGTCAATGTCAACATAAAAAATGTTTATGTTCCTTCATCTGCCACTTCCTTTTCCAGGAAGGAGTTTTTGTTACACTTCTTTTACAATGGTGAACTATACTAAACTTTGATATCTACTTTTGTTGTCATAAATAGGTAAAACACACACACACACACACACACACACACACACACACACACACAAACAAAACAAAAAACCTGAAACATATGTATACTTTAGTTCCAGACTTTGATGCTAAAGGTCTAAGTGGCATTAACCCAAGTCCAACCTCGGCTCTACAGCTGCATAACATCAAAGGACTTTGTTCAAAAACAAACAAAAAACAGTAAGATAGCTCACTGTCTAAAATCCTAACCTTGCATGCGCTGGGATCACTTTTGAGCACTGGTTTGTGTCGTGGCTGCTTTACCTCCTAACCAGCTCCCTGCTTGTGGCCTGGGAAAGCAGTCAAGGACGGCCCAAAGCCTTGGGACCCTGTAGCTGAGGCGGAGACCCAGAGGAAGCTCCTGACTCCTGGCCCCGGGACCCATATCAGTTCAACTCCAGCCATTGGGGCCACTTGTGGAATGAACCAGAGAACAGAAGTTCTTTCTCTGTCCTTCACCCTGTAAATCTGCCTTTCCAATAAATACATACATATTGCAAAGGACTTGGTGAATCACAAATTCTGATGATAGGTTCCAACACTGTGCATTTAAACAAATTCTTGGGTAATTATATCAAGATTGAGAACCAGAGGCTTTTATCAGGTATTCTCAGAATTGATGGGAATCAAGTACCTCTTTGAAAAGCTGATGAAAAGTACAGTTCCTTTTAAAACACAAAGCACCCAATATCTTGCACCACAATTTCAGAGTACAAGATATTCTAACAATAATATTTCTAAGTCTTCTTCCTACACTGAGGGAGTTTTCTGGGTTAGTTCTAAAGTCAATCAACTTCAAGAACCAAGGTAGGGAGTCATGAATCCTGGTTTAAACACATGGTCTCTAGGGGTAAATACATCTCAGGATAAAGAACCTCAGCCCAGCGCGTAAGCTATTTTCTTATCAGTTTCTTTGTCACTTTTCTCATTTAACATCCTTTCTCAGAAACCACAGATCCTGAAATAGCTTCATCATTATTTATGTTGGATAGCTGCCTATTTTCAGAGAAGGGCTATTTGACCTATGTGGAGGAACTTTTAACAGTACCCAGTTTCACACAACCAGTTTTCAAATGTGAAGATAGCATCCCTCTAGGAGGGATAGCTGAGGATAGGTTCTTTGGTATCGTGCAGAACAGTA
Organism: Ochotona curzoniae; assembly: GCF_017591425.1. NCBI lineage: Eukaryota > Metazoa > Chordata > Mammalia > Lagomorpha > Ochotonidae > Ochotona > Ochotona curzoniae. Next base: position 115,762 of record NW_024467069.1, on the reverse strand, counting down.
TCTATTTATACATCTCCCTCTTTCTAAAAATATCAAGTAGCTAAAGCAGTAGGATGGGGAAAGTGACAATGCTGCTTCCCCAAATCACATGGCAAGAGAGAACACAAGTTCAAGTAGTAAACAATATAACCTCAAAGGTGGTTTCTTGTTGATGCTTTAAAAAGAATTAGATTAGATACAAGGTTAAGAGTTTGTGGTACAGTGGTTAAACCAGCACTTGGGATGTTGTCTCCCTTATCAGATTCCCTGGTTCTAGTCTTGGCTATTTCGCTTTGAATTCAGTTTCCTACTCAATATACCTCAGAGGAAGCAGATATTGGCTAGGTATTTGATTTCCTGTCATCACGTGACAATCCAGATGCCATTTCAAGCTCCTGGATTAGGCCTGCTGTAACTCTGGTGGTTGCAGGAACTTCCTGGCTGTGCTTGTAGGTGGAAAATCTTTCTCTCTCTCTCTGCCTTTCAAATACATATTTTAAATCTACTATTCTTTAAAAAAGAAAAATGATTCAATAATTATTTATGTCCATTTTCCATGTACACTAAGAACAAAAAGAAAATTTCCTGCTGCTGGTACTGTCATGTAGCATCCCATATGAAAACCAGTTAAAGTACCGAATGCTTCCCTTTCCATCCAGTTCCCTGCCAATGAGTCTGGGAAAGCAGAAGACGGTCCAAGTCCATGCTCTCTGCTACCCATCTCAAGACCCTTGCAACAATCTTCCTGGCTCTACTTGACCATCCCCTGGTTTCTGTACCCATTTGGGGACTGAATCAATGGATGGAAGATTTCTCTGTCTCCTTTTCTTTCTAACTCTACCTTCCAACAACATTAAAAAAAAATCTTAAATGGGGAGTGGTGTACAATGGCACTGTGGTATAGTCTATTAAGAATCTGTCTCCAATACTGACATTCCATATGGGCACCAGATTGAATCCCAGATGCTGCACTTCCAACCTAGCTTCCTTCTAATGCACCTTGGAAAACAGTGGAAGCCGGCCCAAGTGCTTGCGCCCCTGTACCATTGTGGGAGATATGGAAAAAGCTCCTGGCCTCAGATGGGCCCAGTTTGGGTCATTGTACCTCTCTGGAGAGTAAACCAACAGATGGAAGCACTTTCTAACTTTGACTTTCAAATCAATCCATTTGAAGAGAAAAAAAAAAACACACACACACATACATACACATCTAAAATTTATAAAAAATTATTTAAGAGAAGCCATAGTATGGTTAATTATTCAACAACAAAACACTTCATGCGTGATTTTAATTGTCTATGAAGCAAAAACAACTGGCACATGATTACAAACCCAAATGAGCTGGCACAGGGTCTGGTGTTGTGGCACAACAGGTTAAGGTATCAACTAAGAACTTCAGTATAAAATGTGTAAACTCAAGCACAATATGTAGCACTGCTAGCTATAGTTACCTTGTGTCTTTTGAATTAACATTTCTCCTATCCAGTCATTTTAACGAGACAATGCTCTCATTCATCCTCCTCCCTTTGCCCTAGGCTAGTTGCTTTACTTTTAGATTTACAAAGTACATGTAAATTTATATTTTAAGGTGCTCATCTTTTAGACAAGTGAAGTCAACTTTGTAATTTTAAAAAAATATTTATTTTGGGCCCGGCACGGTGGCACAGTGGTTAAGGTCCTCGCCTTGCACGCCTGGGATCCCATATGGGCACTGGTTCTAATCCCGGCAGCACTGCTTCGCTTCCAGCTCCCTGCCTGTGGCCCGGGAAAGCAGTCGAGGACGGCTCAAAGCCTTGGGACCCTGCACCCACGTGGGAGACCCGGAAGAGGCTCCTGGCTTCGGATCAGCATAGCACTGGCCGTTGCACTCACTTGGGGAGTGAATCATTGGATGGAAGATCTTCCTCTCTGCCTCTCCTCTCTGTATATCCGCCTTTCCAATAAAAAAGTAATAAAAATAAATCTTTTAAAAAAATGGATTAGTAAGTTTTATTTCAATGTCCACTAACCCATCCAACATGTGTTACGCACTGTCAGAGATTTTGGATGATGCAAAGATGAGCTAATCAGAAACTCAGAGATAACACTACTTCTGCTCTGAATGTTAAAGGGTGACAAAGTATTCTGAATATGTGAAGGGAGAGTACTAATATTGAGAACATTTCATATAAAAGCTAAAGGCATTTCATTTTCAAAGAGGTATCAGAAATTAAAAAAAAGCCTGAAGGTGAAGGGTTAAATATTTCTGAATGGTGAAGGCTTTCATTATAACTTCATTCTGGAAACAACTGATATAACTTTTTGTAGGGCAAAGGACTTTAACCTGGGTGTTTATTTTCATTTGCTTAAAGGCATCCATGGAGCTTTAGATACAATGCTATAAAATATGATAATCTGGGACAAATTTTTTTTTAAGATTTATTAATTTTGGGCCCGGCACGATAGCATAATGGTTAAGGTCCTTGCCTTGAACACGCCAGGATCCCATATGGGCGCCGGTTCTAATCCCGGCAGCTCCACTTCCCATCCAGCTCCCCGCTTGTAGCCTGGGAAAGCAGTCAAGGACGACCCAAAGCCTTGGGAACCTGCACCCACATGGGAGACCCAGGAAGGAGTTCCTGGCTCCTGGCTTTGGATCGGCACTGCACAGTCAATGTGGTCACTTAGGGAGTGAATCATCGGACGGAAGATACTGTATATCCGCCTTTCCAATAAATTAATCTTTAAAAAAAAATTATTTACTTTTATTGTAAAGTCAGATTCACAGAGAAAAGGAGAAACACAGATCAAGATCTTCTACCTACTGGTTCAGAAAACAAAAACAAACACAGGGTCCAGTGCATTACCGTAGCAGTTAAAGTCCTCACCTTGAACGTGCTGATATCCCATATGAGCACTGATTCTAATCCTGGTGACCCCGCTACCCATCCAGTTCCCTGTCTGTAGCCTTGGAATGCAGTCGAGGACAGCCCAAAGCTTTGGGACCCTGCACCCATGTGGGAGAGCCGGAAGAAATTCCTGGCTTTGGGTTGGCACAGCACTGGCCGTTATGGTCAGTTGGGGAGTGAATCATCAGAAGGAAGATCTCTGTCTCTGTCTTTCCTCCTCTCTGTATATATCTGACTTTACAGTAAAAATAAAGTAAATCTTTAAGCAAACAAAAAAAGCATAAAATATAATAAATGGGGTCTAGGCACTGTGCTGTAGTGAGTTAAGCCAATGCATAAGCTACCCAGATTCCATATGGGAGTCAAGATTTGCGCCCCAACTCTTCTATTTTTAATTTAGTTTCCTGTTAATGCATCAGAGACAAGTAAATAATGATCCAGTACTTGGGTTCCACTAATGGCTTCTGTCCAGCTCAGCTCTGGCCACTGTAGTCATCTTTGGAGTGAACCTGTAAATAGTAACTGTCTCTGTAACTCAAATAAGAAATCTTGCTACACACTATAGACATAAAAGAGCAGATGAGTATGCATAAAATTGAGATCCTGTCATCCAGGGATGACAGTTATGCTGTCCCTACATAAACCACTCACTGAAGATACCCTGTCACATTACAGGTCCATGTGTTCTCGGCCTAAGAAATTCAGGTAAAAACACAATTGTTCAGCCAAGTCTTTATAAAGTATATTTTTAGCCAAAATATTTTGTGTGTTTTAATTCTGTGAGGCAAAGCAGGTATCTATTCCAACACTGTCCTGAGTTCTCATTCTATACATTCTTTTAAAGATTTATCTATTTTTATTGAAACCACAGATTTCCAGAGAGGTGACAGAGAGAAAGATCTTACACCTGCTGCTTGACTACCCAAGCTAAGCCAATCCGAAGCCAGGATTCAGTAGCTTTTTCCGGGTCTCCACGTGGATGCAGAGGCTTTGGCTGATCCTCCACTTCTTTCCCAGGCTACAAGCAGGGAGCGAGATGAGAAGCGGATGAGCAGAACACCAACCTGTGCCCACATAAGATTCTGTGCTTGCATGGTAAGGATTGACCCACTGAGTCACTGTACCAGGCCTCAGTCCTTATTCTTATATTCAACTATTGTAATTATAGTCAGAGAAAGATCCATTTTATCCTGGGTACACTAACTGACTATACAGCTTTACCTTTTTAATGTTAACTTTTAGAGTATGCATGGTTTAGGTTTGCAGCAAAAAATGAGCAGAAAGTACCAAACTTCCTTATACTTCCTGTATTTACACACATACTCTCACTTGTCATCAAGTCCAACAGAGTGGTACACCATCAGTTATAAAGAATTTCTGTTGTGCTACATCTTCATCAGCATTTGGCATTATGTTTCAGATTTTAGCCAGGCTAGTAGGTATACAGCGAAATCTTACTTTTCTTTAAGATTTATTTAATAGTATTGGAAAGGCAGATTTATAGAGGAGAGACAGAATGATCCTTCATCCACTGGTGCACCTCCAAGCAGCCCCAAGGTAACCTCCTCTCAGTCTACCACAAAGGTGCAGAGTTCCATGCCTTTGGGTCATGCTCTGTTGCTTTCCCAGGCAACACACAGGAAGCTGGATGGAAAGTGGAACAGCCAGGACTAGAACCAGTGTCCACATGGGAGCCTAGCATTTGAAGGGGGAGAATTAGTCAGTTGAGCCACCACACCAGGATCATACTGCTGGTTTTTATTTTGAGACTACTTAATGACTTTAGAAGTGTAGTGTCTTCATATGCTTATTCATAACTTATATATATCTTTTAAGATTTATTTCATTTTATTTGAAAAGGAGAGCTACAGCTATAAAGACACGATGATCCAAAGCAAAAAGCTAGGATCTCCATCCATTTGTATCACAAACGTGCAGTGCCTGAAGCATACTTCCACACACTAAAATAATGCCACTTTTTGCATCATATTACTGGAAATGTGTTTCACTCATTCACATTTTCATTTTTAAAGCCCAGTAAAGGTCAGATAAATGCAAGTACTCAGTAGAACATTTCAAAGAATGAGAGTGTTCTAAAACAAAGGATGGCACAATTTTTTTAAAGGTTTAAATATATATATTTTTTGTTGGAAATGCAGATTAGATCTACGGAGAGGACAGAGAGAAAGATCTTCCATCCGCTGGCTCAACCCCCAAATGGACATAATGGCTGGAGCTGAGCTGATCCTAAGCCCTAAGCCAAGATCCAGGAGCCAGGAGCCAGGAGCTTCTTCCAGGCTTCCAATGCAGGTGCAGGGTCCCAAGGCTTTGGGCCATCCTCTAATGCTTTCCCAGGCCCCAGGTAGGAAGTTGAAAGGGAAATAAAGCAGCCAAGACAATAACGAGTAGTCATACACGATCCAGTGCATATAAGGTGAGGATCTAACCACTGTGCCATTATACTTGGTCCAAGATGGCACAATGTTAAGAATCCTAAACAGTGAGTGTTGGTTGCACAATAGGCTAAATTCAGCTCTTTATATACCTAGATCTTATTGCTAGAATACTAGTGTAAGTTCCAGCTACTCTATTTCCAATCCAGCTCCCTGCTAAAGCACCTGAGCAGCAGATGACTGTCCAAGTACTTAGATACCTGCTGCCAATGGAAGAACAGAATGAAGTTTTAGACTCTGGATTTGGGGGCTTGACAGGCTAAACCTCTACCCTCAAGCACTAGCATCCCATTTGGGCACTGGTTCCTGTTCCAGTTGCTCTATTTCCCATCCAGCTCCCTGTCTATGGCCTGAGATGGGAGCAGAAAATGGCCCCAAAGCCTAGGCCTTGGGACCCTGCACCCACGTTGAAGATCGGGAGGAAGCTTCTGGCTCCTGGCCTAGGATCAGCTCAGTTCCATTCATTATGACCATGGGGGGAATGAACCAACAGATGAAGTTCTTCCTGTGTCTCCTCTCTGGAAATCTGCCCTCCCAATCAATCAATCAATCAATCAATCAATCAATGTCTGGATTTCCACAGTGCCCAGTCCTATCTGTTGAGGGCATCTGAGGAATGAACCAGAAGATAAGCTTCACTCTGTCTCTTTTTCTGTCAAGTAAATAAATGAATGAATCTTAAATAAAAAGAGAAAACAAATCAAAATGTCTGATTTGTTGCTACAAAGCAAGAAAAGATTTTAAACTTCAGTTTGTTTCCCAGAGTTGTTGCAATGGGATAGTAATAAACATTGTTTGTGGATATCTTTTTTGTTTAGTTGATTTATTTTTTATTTTATGATACAATTGGCTCAGGATCAGCTCAGCTCTGGGATTTCTGTTTTCCCCTCCCTAAACTTCCTCCCCCTCACGGATTCCCCCTATATTATCACAATAGTACAGTCCTTTATAAGCAGTCCTAAGTCCATCATTCTGCTGTTTAATTGAATCCTGACACTGCACGTATGGACAAACGGCAGAGTATAGCATCCTATTGTCAAGATGTATTTAACAGTTTCACTGGGAAGTCATTTTTTATTTGGAACTAGAGATGTGTATTGCATTGTATCTTCACATCTGGATATGATAGTCTCCATTACACAGCTAGTATATAGTCCCTTAAATAAGTACATATAAAACAAAACCAAAACAGGAATAAAGCTGAAAATGTACAATACCATGAAGTTAACTAATATGCTATTGAATGACAAACGTGTCACTGAAGACACGAAAAGCAAAAAACTTCTGGAGAAAAATGGTACTACTCTATGAGCTATGAGTCAGTGAAGAGTTTAATTAGAGAAAAGAAACTATTTTGAAGAAATGAAAATAAAAACAAAAACATCAAAACCCATGAATTGCAGCAAAAACAGTACTGAAAGGGCTACTGATCTTACATTTCACATGAAGGTTGCCTTATATCAGAGAACATATGATATTTGTCCTTTTGGGATTGACTTATTTCACTGAGCATAATAATCTCTAGTTGGGACCATTTGTTTGCAAATGATAAATTTCATTCTTTTCAAGATTTATTTTATTTTTATTGCAAAGTGAAATATACAGAGAGGAAGAAACAGACAGAAAGATCCTTCATTTGCTGATTTACTCCCCAAGCGGCCACAACAACCAGAGCTAAATGGAGCTGAAGATAGGAGCCTGGAGTCTCTTCCAGGTCTCCCATGTGGGTGCAGGTCCCCAAGTCCCTGGGCCGTCCTCAACTGCTTTCCCAGGCCACAGGCAGGGAGCTGGATGGGAAGTGGGGCTGCCGAGATTAAAACTGGCACCTATATGGGATCCAAGTGTGTACGCTGGGCCCACTTAGAGCTTGCTACCTACGGTGGTGGAGACTGGAAAGCAGGCTTTGGAGACAACCAGCAGACGGAAGATCTCTTACCCATTGTCTGTGTTTCTCTCTGTACAACTTTGCTATTCAAATAAACAAATCTTTAGTCTTCCTAAATTTCTGGTTTTATAGGGATGATTAAGTCTTTGAATAATGTCTTTTATAATGATGATAACGATATCTTGTACTTCACTCACTTCCAACAAATAAAACTGTGCAATAAATTACTCAAAGTGAAATTTCAGAGTTAATCAAAATTGCAGATAATATGAATTTCACAGTAAAACAGTTCTCAAGCCTTAAACAACTGTTACTAAATGCAAATGCCAATTCTGCAGGACCATTACCATTACATTGCGTTCACAGTGAAGTGAACACAACCTGCAACCAAATATCTAATACACTAATGTAGTCAAATTGGAACTTCTGTTAATAATAACATTAACGAGGCTAAGCTTAACTCACAATTTTGTAACGCTTGCTTTTAAAACCACAGAAACTACTGTATTGGTAAGGCAGGATGCTCATCAGACACATAGCATGAGCAGGCACTGTGGCACAGGCAGGCTAAAATACCCCTCGCTGGCCCCCAATGGAAAGGAAGGCTATCACAGTTTTTCTGGATGTGAATGATGACATTTATATATCTACTAAGTTTGCCTCATTATTATTATTTTTTTAAGTTTTAAAAGCGAGAGTTTGAGTTGGCATCATGGTATAAGTAAGTAAAGCTTTCACCCAAGGAACCAGAATGGGTGCACGTCCATTCTGCTTCTATTCCAATCCAACTCCCTGCTAATGTGCCTAGGAGGCAGTGAAAGAGGCCCAAGTCCTTTGGACCTTGCACCCATGTGGGAGACTGGAAGAAGATCCATGTTCCTGGATTCGAATGGGCCTAACTCTGGTCATTGCAGTTATTTAGGGAATGAACCAGTGGATGAATTTTTCTTGTTCTGTCTGTGTATCTGCCTTTCAAATAAAAATAAACTTTAAAAAAAAAAAAAAGAGTAACAGAAATAAAGATCTTCGGCCTTTTGGTTCACTTGCCAGATGGCTGCAATGCCAGAGGCTGGGTCTAATAGAAGCCAGGAGTTTCCTTCAGGTCCCTCAGGTGTGTAGCAGGGGAATAAGCACTTATGCCATCTTCTACTGGTTTGCTAAGCCATTAGCAGATTGGATATGGAGTACCCAAGATAAAAACTGACACACGCCTGAGCTGCTGCTGTTGCAGGCAGCAGCTTTACTGTGATGCAGCAACACCAGCAGCTCAAGTTACCTACCTCAGAAAGTATTACAGAGAACTTGGGGAAAAAAAGTGAGATTTAACAGAAAACCATCAAGAAGACACCATCCATAAACAATTTCATATTAAATTGAAATTTCCTTACTATCTGCTAAAGGAGGGAAAATAAAGAAGGATACTTAAGAATCTTTTCCACGTGTACAGGCCATACAAATAAAATATATGAATAGAAGTACAGTTTTATTTTATTTTTTTTAAAAAAAAAAAAGGAGGGCAGAACAAAGCAAAAACTTCGAGAGGCAGAAAGTCAAACCGCTGGGGCAAAAAGGGAACATGAAAGGTGGGGATAGGACCTGGGTATTCTCCTATCTCCTGGCTCATTCCCCAATGCCCACACTGGCTCTGTGGCTGAGAGGCTGAAGTCAGGAGCCTGAAACTCAAGCCACACCTCCTATGTGGGTGTCAGGGACCTAACTACTTGAACTATCTGCCTGCTACCTTCCTGGGTCAGCATTCGCAAAAAGCTGGAACAAATCGCAGAGCCTGCACTTAAAACTAGGCATGTCAATAATGGGATGCAGGCATCCCAGCCAACATCTTAGCTACTAGGCTAAATGCCCAATCCAAATTACCTTTTGAATACTGGAAAGTACATCTTGCTTCCTTGCCAAAGCTAAGTTTCATCAAATTCTGACATTTTAAAACATTAAATATTTATATTATATGTACATACAAAATACACACCAGATATAAAAAAGTAGCTAACATACTTGTTTTGTTCTTCATTACTTAATGTGTTCTGGAACCCACCCACTTCCTACATGCATATACAGAGCTACTCCATTTTTTTAAATGGCCTGCTACAGTCTATCCCACTAGATCATAACTGATTTACCAAACACATAGGTTGTTTCTAATTTCCTATTACATACAAGAATAAACCTTTTATTTTAGGATGTTTCTCACAAATATATGCATCCTAATAAACTCTTGGATGAAAATGCCCAAGTTAACAAGTATATACAATTAGAATTACTTTCCATAAACTTTATATCTATAATCATGACAACTACTAATGAAACTATTTCCCCAAATATTTTTTAGAAACAATGTGTTCAGGCCCAGCAGGATAATGTAGTGGCTAAAGTCCTTGCCTTGGATGCCCCGGGATCCCATATGGGTGTGGGTTCTAATCCTGGCTGCCCCAATTCCCATTCAGCTCTCTGCTTGTGGCCTGGGAAAGCAGTTGAGGACGGCCCAAAGTTTTGGGATCCTGCACCTGCATGGGGGACCTGGAAGAAGCTCTTGGCTTTGGATTGGCACAGCTCCAGCTGTTCTGGTCACTTGGGGAGTGAACCATCAGACGGAAGATCTTCCTCTCCGTCTCTCCTCCTCTGTATACCCGCCTTTCCAATAAAAATAAATCTTTTTAAAAAAATTAAAAAAGAAATAAACGATGTTTTCAAAACTCTTGATCTTTGCTAAACTGGTATTTGAAAAATCATTTTCCATTAATGCTTTATTGTGCATGAAAACCTCGCTAAAAAGATTCCAAGTACAATTTTTATTTTCATAGGTTGCAAAACCAGGAGAAACACTGAAAGCATTCCTCACCTTTTAGAACTACATTTTACTTCTATTATGAATATAAAAATGTTATGCTAATATTTAAGCTATTTATTAAATTATGACTATTATAGAATGACTACCAGTACTAGACAACTAAAAATGTGTAGCAAAAGCTCTAGTATTAGTTGGATATAGTAATAAAGCCCTTTATCAAGTCAGTTCTTATTTGGAATTACCCAAAATCATGATTTAAAAAGCAGTTATGGCCTGGCGCAATAGTATAGCAATTAAAGTCCTCATCTTAGACGCACCGGGATCCCATATGGGCGCAGGTTCTAATCCCGGCAGTTCTGCTTCCCATCTAGCTCCCTGCTTGTGGCCTGGGAAAGCAGTCGAGGACAGCCCAAGGCTTTGGGACCCTGCACCCGTGTGGGAGAGCCGGAGTTGCTCCTGCTTCGTATTGGCTCAACTCCAGACGTTATGGTCACTTGGGGGAGTGAATCATCGGATGGAAGGCCTTCCTCTCTGTCTCTCCTCCACTTTGTATATCTGCCTTTCCAATAATAGTAAACAAATCTTTTTTTTTTAAGTAGATTTGACAGGGCTGGCACTGTGGCATAGAGGGCTGAGCTGTAGCCTGTGGTGCCAGCATGCCATCTGACATGCTGGTTCAAGTCCTGGCTGCTCCAATTCCAGCAGTTGCAGTCATATGGGGGAGTGAACCAGTGGATCCAAGATCTACCATTCTCACTCATTCTCATTCTCTCCCTTTCTATACCTCTACCTTTAAAATAAATTAATCTTTTAAAACTTAGTTTTATGTAACACTGAAAAAAAATTACTTCTTAGAAAACCAGAGTGGTAAAGATAAATGTTCAGGACCAGCACCAGGGTACATCCAGCAAGGTAAGCATGTGCCTGCAGTGCTGGCTTCTCATACCAGCACTGATTCAAGTCCCAGCTGCTTCACTTCTGATCCAGCTCCCTGGTGACATGCCTGGGAAAGCAGCAGAAAATGGCCCAAATCCTTGAGCTCCTGCACCCACATGGGAGATGTAAACTCCAGGCTCCTGGCTTTGAGTTGATTCAGGTTTTGCTGTTGCGGCCGGACACAAACCAGCAAATGGAAGAACTCTCCCTGTAGATCTTTCAAATAAAAAATAAATCTTAGCTAATCACACCCTCACAAAGGATTTGCATAATTAATTTGTTATAGAACGTACTGCTAGTTGCTGTGCAAATAGATATTTCATCCAAGAATAATAGTAAATAAACTATCTCAAAGTTTTTTTTTAAATGCGTATCTTTCATTTCTTGCAACATATAAAAAAGTGCTCAAAAAGCCAGCCAGTAAGAGCTTGCTGTCTTTACAGAACAAAAAAAAATTATCTAGATTCTATTTATATTTCAAGATACTGTTTTCTTTAAAGATTCGTTAATTTTTATTCGAAAGCAAGATTTACAGAGAGAAAGAGAGACAAAGAGGAATGGTCTTCCTTCCATTGATTCATTCCTCAAGTGGCCACAATGGCTGGAGCCGAGCCAATCTAAAGATAGGACCCCAAGGCCTCTTGCAGGTCTGCTTAGTGGGTGCAGCATACCAAGGCTTTGGGTCATCCTCAACTGCTTTCCCAGGCAACAGGCAGGGAGTTCCCTGGATGGGAAGTGGAACAGTCAGGATACAAATCAGTTCCCATGTAGGAGCCCGGGAGTGCAAAGCAAGGACTTCAGCCACTAGGATACTGCGCCAGGCCCATACAATTTCTTTTCCTCCAAAAGCAGAGTGAGGGAAGGAGGAAGAAATGGGAGAGTGCTCTTTCATATGCTGTTTCAATTCATAAATATTTACAATAGTCAAGCCCAGGCCAGACCAAAGCTAGAGCCAGGAACTCCATCCTGGTCTCCCATATAGGCTGCATGGGCCCAGGTACCAAGACTGTTACTCACCGCTTTCTCAAGTGCCTTAGCAGCAGGGTCTCTGACACTCCAATAGGGGAATCTGGCCCTGAGAAAATCTGAGTAAGTTTTTCTGATAAAAGAACTGCTTCAGAAGGAAAAGGAAAGATATTCCTAAGAAGCACTATCTCATTTATACTGACAGCAGTAAAGTACACTCTTAGGGTACTAATATCTTCCATTACAGTAATTAAAAAACACATGTCTCTGAAAGGATCTTGTCCTGATTGTTTTTATTCCTACCAGCATCTCTGTCAGTCTGTTCTTCATATAGCTAGCAATATATAAAATCTTTTCAATTTTATGGCTCTGGAATAGGCAAACCACAGAACCACAAATAGCAACTTATAGAAATCCACTTAAAATATAAATAATAACTTGCAATTGTTTTCCCAATATCAAGAGTGCAACTAAAATAACTCAATTTGAAATAAAACAAACAACAACAACAAAAACATTGACAACATAAGTTGGGGCAATGGCTGTCTACTTTTCAGACATAGGCATGTCCATATTGTCAGTTACATCTAAGGGAGTGAGAACTTAAGATTCGTAGCCAGCAATAACAGCAAACAAGTAACAACAAACAACCCGCCCTGCTTGTTCAATTTCAGGATGGGACAATTCATTACAAGACTAAAAGCAGCCTGCTTTAATCAACATAACACATTAGTAAATTATTTCTTAGGTTGGCAAGAATAACTTTAAATATAAAATTCCTTTTTCTACAATGTTTCTGCCACAACAACTATGATCTCTGTTGAAAAAAGAAAAAAGAAACATTTAACTGGGAAAACAATTGAAAAGCCCAAAGGTGTATTTTATATGGACCAGCCTATTTACTCAAACCATAAAAACAGGGGGTAAAGCAAAATATTATGATGCAATGGTTGAATTGACTTGATTCAAATGTCTGCATGCCATATTGGAGTACGAAATGTATTGGAGTATTGCAGTCCAGCTTCCTGCTTAATGTGCTCAAGAGGCAGCAGAGGATGGCTTAAGAGCTTGGGTCCTTGCTACTCACCTTGGAAACTAAAAGGCAGCTCCTGAATTTGGTTTGGCACAGTTCTGGCTGTTGTGGGCATTGGGGAATAAAATCAGCAAATAGAAGATCTCTCGCTTTCTCTTTTTAAAAACTTACTCATTTACCTGAAAGCCAGAGTTACAAAAGAAAGATTTTCCATCTATTGGGTTACATCTCAAACAGCTGACCTCAAGAACAGGATAGGCCAAGCTAAAGTAAGGAGACTCTTCTGATTCTCTCAAATGGGTGCTGGAACCCAAGCACTTGGACCATCTTTCAACCCTTTCTCAAACATATTAGCAGGTGGCTGGACTGGGAGTGGAGCAGCCAGGACTTGAAGGAACACTCTTAAGAGACACCAGCCCTATCTTCTCTGTCCTTTCTTCCCTCCCTTTATAACCTTTTCAAACAATAAATCTTTAAAGGGGTGGTGAGAGGCAAGGATTTCAGTTACCTGAATTCCTTTATCACAAAGTATAGGTTTCAGTCCTGCATCCCCTTCAGATTAACGCCTATCCTGGGAGGAAATAAACGATGATTATGCCCTTAGATCCCTTACTGAAGCCTCTGAGCTTCAGTAAGATCCAGCCCTGGCTGGTAAAGGTACTTTGGCATGAACCAGCCAAAAAGAAAATACCTGTGATTATCAAGTAATTTTTCTTTAACAAGAAAATTTTTTGCAGTTAAACCACAGCCAAATTTAGCCAAAGGAGGGGTTCAAATAATAGCAAACTTTTCTTAAAATGATTAAATGGTAGCTTGTCCTTCTCAACTCAAAATGACTAAGAAAAGGTATAGACAGGAATGTAACATGTCCATTTAAGCATAGTTTAGTACACAAGAATCACATCCTATACTTAAAAATAAAGTTGCAATATCATGTGTCATGGACTGAATTGTTTCCCTCTGCCTCCTCCCATTATTTTAAGATTTATTTACTTGAAAGGCAGAGTTAGGGATCCTCCATCTATTGAGGCAATCCTCACATAGCTAGAGGGAGATGGGACCCAGAGAAGCCAGAAACTTCTTCCAGTTCTACTGGTGCAGGAGTTCGAACACTTGAGCCATTTCTGCAGCTTTCCCAGGCAGCACATTAGCAAGGAGCTTATCAAAAGTAGAACAGCCTGGACCAGCAGCCATATGTGATGCCATTTCTGTTGCAGTGGAATGAATCAGTCTGCCACAGCACTGGCTCCCGATTTCCCGCACTTACAATAAAGTGTAAGTCCTAACTCCCAGTATCTCTGAATTGTGACTTTATTTAGACTATTAACTTAAAATAAGGTCATTAGGTTGAGTTAACCGACCTCAAAAGAAGAGGAAATCTGGATGTAGCAGACAGTGAAAGATGATGTGAAGAGGCAAAAATGAACTAATAATCTCTTCCACATGGTCTTCAGGAAAAAAGGAAAAACCCCTACTGATATCTTGATCACTAATTTCTAGCTCCGGGAATTTATGTCATATAAGCTGCTCAGCATACAGTACTTAGGTGTATCAAGCACAGCATATATGGTGCTTCACCATGTAGCATACTCCAGAAACAGACAAACAGAGCAAAACAAACAAACAAAACCATTGTGAAACTGCAAAGAACTACATAAGGAAAAACTGATCTATGTTACTTCCTGTGATACAAGGTACAGTGCCCGGCCTTGCCACAGCAGCCTAGCAGCTAAAGTCCTCACCTTACAAGCGCTGGGATCCCATAAGGGTGTTGGTTCGATTCCCAGTAGCCCTGTTTCCCATTCAGCATCCTGCTTGTGGCCTGAAAACGCAGTCAGGGACGGCCCAAAGCCTTGCAACTCTGCACCCACGTGGGAGACTCAGAAGAGGCTCCAGCTTGCTGGCTTCGGGTCACCGCAGCTCCGGCTATTGTAGCCAAATCAATGAATTGAAGATCTTCCTCTCTGTCTCTCCTCCTCTCTGTATATTTAACTTTCAAATAAAAATCAAACAAATCTTAAAAACAAGCACACAAAAAAATAAGGCAGAGTGCCATTCATGCCCTAAGAGTGCACTTGTGTCTGCTATCAATGAAAATGAGGTAGTGTCTTCTTAGGAATATCCTTGCTGTTCCTTGTAAAACAGTTCTTTTATCAGAAAAACATACTCAAATTTTCTCATGCCCAACTCCCTCTATAAGTAAGTAAAAATCTTTCTAAAAGAAAATTATAGATACAGTAAAGGGCAGAGTGCAGTGTGGGGAAAGGCAGACAAATATCTTTTTTCTGCTGGCTTACTACTTATGGGGCTGGTACAGGTTGAAACTGGGAGCCTGGAACTTCATATGAAATTTTTATGAGATGGCAGGGACCCAAGTACTGTTACTTTCCCAGGCACATTAGCAGAGAACTAAACCAGAATTAGAGCAGCCACAACTAAAACTGGCTTTCCACAATTACATTTCTCTTCATTTTTCTAAGATTAGACATCCTGGAGTTATTTATGCTTACTTTATAAAAAAGGTTTTTTTCAATGGGATACTACATTTTTTAAAAGATTTATTTTATTTTATTTTTATTGCAAAATCAGATATACAGAGAGGAGGAGAGACAGAGAGGAAGATCTTCCGTCCGATGGTTCACTCCCCAAGTGACCGCAACAGCCAGTGCTGTACCGATCCAAAGCCAGGAGCCAGGAACTTCCTCCAGGTCTCCCATGCAGGTGCAGGGTCCCAAGGCTTTGGGCCATCCTCGATTGCTTTCCTAGACCACAAGCAGGGAGCTGGATGGGAAGCAGGGCTGCCAGGGTTAGAACTGGTGCCCATTTGGGATCCCGGTGCATTCAAGGCAAGGACTTTAGCCACCAGGCCACAGCACCAGGCCCCAAACACACAATTTGTTCTTCCTTGGTCAAGCTCTCAAAGGATCTCCCATTCAAGGGAGAGTCAGATGCAGTTCCAGCCTCCTGGGACTGGCCCAGACCCAGTTACTGTGACCATTTGGGGAATCAATCAACATTTGTGCATGCTCACTTTGCCTATAACTGCCTTTCCCCCAAACAAAATACTCAAAAACTTTCTTAGAAAAGAATTAAAAAGTCTTCACTCTGGCCTGGTGTGGTAGCCTAAGACTAAAGTCCTTGCCTTGCATGTGTAAGGATCCCATATGGCCATCAGTTTGTGTCTGGCTGCCCTGCTTCCCATCCAGCGCCCTTGCTTGTGACCTGGGAATGCAGCAGAGGACAGCCCAAACCCTTGGGACTCTGTACCCACATGGGAGAACCAAAAGAAGCTCCTGGCTTCAGATCAGATCAGCAGTTGTGCCCACTTGGGGAGTAACCAGAGGATGGGAGATTTTTGTCTCTCCTCTCGGAAAACCTGCCTTTTCCACAGCATCCCGCACACATGGCAGAACTCAGCTGGGCTAGTTAGCATAGATCACTGCCAAACAGCACATATGAAGGATAGGATCAGGGAGTGGAGTGAAGTCTACCTTGCAGGGCTGGATCACAGTACTTGCCAGTGAGTGTTGAGGAGGGGATGGGTTATGTTAGGCTGGGCTAGAACACTAACCAGCATGTGACAGAATTGGGTGTGGGGGAAGATTCTGAGGAAGGTATGTGGGCTTGCTCCAGTGGGACTGCAATATCCACTGATCTGCTCAAAAGCTGGGGGTGGTGACAGGCTAAGCTAGGCATGACATGGAACTCACCAACAATCATGGGTTTCCAACAGGGTAGGCTGGTCACAACTGCAGCGCCTACCTATGTACTCTAGAACTGGGTGAGGCAGGCTGAGCTACAACACCCACCAACACACACAAAAGCTGAGACTAGGGTGACTAGGGTGCATATTGTGCTGGGTAAGGGCCTAGCACCTGCTGACACATGTGAGATCTGGATCTGGGAGTAGATCTGAAGTGAACACTTGGAGAATTCCAACGGTGCTCCTGTTGGTGAACACATAAGGTCTAGGTGTTGGTCAGGCCAGGCAAGGGGGCTCCACTTGTTTGGTAGGTGTGTGGGCTAGCTTGGGAGGCACACCAAGCAGAGCCAGGACAAAACACAGCACACTGGCATGCGTGGGAGCCAGAAAGCGATGTGTGCCATTCCAGGACAGGTTAGGATGCAGCATCCAAATGCAGAGGCCAAGCCAGCGGATGTGCGATGCTGGGCTGGGTAGGAGCAACCACTAGCAGGCACAAAATCTGTGGCTGGGAGCCAGCCTGATAGGGGTGCCAAGGTGCCTATAGCCAAGACCTCACTAGGCTTAGGTTCCCACCCGTGAGCACAAGAGCCAAACTGAGGGCAGTGATTTACGCTGGACATGGCTGCAGCATCCCTTGGCAAGGGTGTGGAGAGCTATGTCAGCCAGTGGACTTTGGAAGGATTTTGATCAACCTTGGAGCAACGAAAACACCACCACCTCAGAACTATCAAAACATTGAAGCAGTACTCTCAGAACATGCTCCACATCGAGTGGCCATCCTCCATTCCCATGTACTGATGTGGTTAGGCTGCTGGGAGCAGCCCTCTCCCCTTCTCTCCTCCCTTCCTCCAGAAACAACAACAACAACAAACAGAAATAATTCTCATCCACTTTGCCCATTTCCTCGAGCCTTTCCAACTATGTGAAGAACACCATCACAAATTGAATTTTATTTATTGTTTAAAAGTTTTTTTTATTAGAAAGGTAAAATCACAGAGAAAAGGAGATAAGGAGATAAAGATCTCCCTTCTGCTGGTTCACTCTCCAAGTGGCCACAACAGCCAGATGTGAATCAATCCGAAGACAGGAGCTAGGAGCTTTTTCTGGGATTCCCATATTCCTGCAGGATCCAAGGCTTTGGGCTGTCCTCTACTGCCTTCCCAGGCCACAAGCAGAGAGCTAGATGGAAAATGGAGCAGCCAGGACACAAACTGGTGCCCCAATGGGTTCTCGGTGCATGTAACATGAGAATTTAGCCATGGGTCACCATGCTGGGTCCAATCAGTAAAATTTTACATAAGTAAACATCTTTTTTTGAGGGGGGCTGTAGGTACTACCTTAATGACCTTGTTTGTCAATGATCCTGTTTATTAAACTTGATTATCTTTTTAAAATTATTTTTATTTTTGATGATTTCTACATAGTTGATTAGGGTAATTAGGATCAAGGAATACAGGAAAGTGGGTGAGATCACCATTTCCACATTCTCTTCTTTTCCTTCCTGTCTGGGGAAAGGGAGGAGACAAGGAGAGAATTTACAACCAGCCTCCCAAACTCTGTGCACCCTGGGATGGAAGTCAATATTTTTTAAAGATTTATTTATTTTTATTGGAAAGGCAGATATGCTGATTTACTCCCCACATGTCCACAACAACTGGAGCTGTGCCAATCCAAAGCCAGGAACCAGGAGCCTCTTCTGGGTCTCCCACATGATTGCAGGGTCCCAAGGCTTTGGGCCATCCTCAACTGCTTTGCCACACCACAAACAGGGAGCTGGATGGGAAGCGAGACTCCTGGGATATGAACTGCCACCCAATTGGGATCCCAGTGCAAGGCAAGGACTTTAGCCACTAGACTACCGCACCAGGCCTTAAGTAAGTAAATATTTTTAGAACAGGAGGGGAAAAAAAAAAAACGTAATTCTCTGAAATCCGAAAGAAATTAGAGAGGTTTGCAGGGCACCACAGCTCAACTGCTTAATCCTCCACCATTAAGAGCTAGCATCCTTCATTGGCACCAATTAATGTTCTGACCTTTCCACTTCCAATCCAGCTCTGTGCTTGTAGCCCAAGAAAGCACCTTTGGATCACTCAAGCCCGTGAGCTACTGCACCCAAGTGGGAAACCTGGAATAAAATCTAGGTTCTCGGCTTTGGATTGTCTCAACTCTGGATGTTGAAGCTATGAATCAGAGGATGGAATATCTCTGTATCTCAGAAAATCTTAAGCAAGATTTTCTGAAAAGAAGTAAATCTTAACCAAAAAAAATTTTTTTTAATGCTAAGACATATATAGAATATCGAAGCAAAACATAAGATTTCAGGGTATTAGAAAAAATTAAAAAGCAGTTTGATTTTGCCCTTAAATAGTTTCACAAGAAAGTACTTAAAAAGGGAGTTCCTGCCCTAATTAGAAACAGATGTGCATTTTAATAAATGCTAAACTAAATTTTACTTGTAAACTTTTGTGAAGTACTGCCTAAATTCTAATTGCTAAGGTTTAAAGTCAGAATTATTTAATATGCACTGAAAGTTTTTGTTTTTACACCTGAAATATTCAATATATGGTACTATATAAATTCATAAATATGGGGACAAATTTTATCTAAAACTATTTCCCTTCCAAACTGTAATTTTAGTGGGTAAAGACATACAATCTTACATTTTTGTATTACAAGACTGTAACTAGCATTAACACATAAAAATGCAATAAATGGAATTTTACAAAATTCATCTGAAAGGCAGTTAGTAGTGGTAGTGAGGGGCAGTTAGACAGAGATGAAGATTGAGACTGAGACTTTACATTTTTCTTTTAAAAAGGTTCTATATAAAGAGAAAAATAATGCTATTTCTCCAAATTTACTATGTTTTAACACTATTGATAGCTTTTTATGCTCTCTCATATTCATATTTTATATTTTAAATCTGAAGTTCTTACCTCTCCTATCACCTTTACTTTCTATTCTTAGGATCCTTTACTTTATATTCCCAAGATCACTTCTTTTCGCCTACTGGACATCCGTAATTCTGCCAATATCAATGACCCATCCTCTTTCCAGGTAAGACTGTCAATCATAAGCCACAGCCAGTTAACATTCTTTCTTGATGTTCCTTGAATCCGTCCCTACTCCCAACACTCCATTAAAATGCCTACAGGAAAACCACTCTTCACCCACCACTCTTCTTTCTGCTTTTTAAAACATTTGCTTCATTTCAATAACCAGTCCTGGGTCTGGCTGAAGCCAGCAGCCTGAACTCCATCTGGGTCTCCTGCAAGGTAGAAGGGATGCAAGCCAACACCTCCTGTCTCCCAAGGGGTCATTAGCAGGAACCAGCACCCTAATTAGAAGAGTCAGAACTCAAATAAGGCACTCTGGTGTGGAATGCAGGTTTTCCAAGCAGTGCCTTAATCACTGCAACGAAGATCCACTCTTCAGTTGCTTTCATTTTTTTGTATTTATTTGAAAGGTTGAGTTAGAGAGGTCTTCCATCAGCTGCTTCACTACCCAAATGGCCACAACAAACTGGTCAGCCAGAAGCCAGGAGTTTCTTTCAGGTCTCCAGCACAGGTGCAGGGGCCCCAAGCATGTCCACCACCCTCAGATGCTTTCAAGAGCACATTAGCAGGGAGCTGGAGTGGAAGTGAACAGCCTGACACACAGGACATGGCTACTACCTACAGTGGCTTAATCATCAGCATAGGGCCTTTATCCTGCTGTTTGAAATTGCTGTTTTAAACTAGTCATCTTCCATCTCTGATATAACAACTGAGATAGGACGTTTGACTAAAGCTCTGTATGTATTTAGCCTGATCCCAAAACCCCATCTACTCAGTTTTCAACATTCTCAATTTGAACCCCAAATTCACAACACTAATTTGAACATTTCCTATAAGACACATTATGAAGGTCCAGTGCAATGGCTCAATAGCTAAATCCTCCATCATCAAGTGCCAGATGTATTTGGGCGTCGGTTCACACTCTGGATGCACCACTTCTCATCCAGCTCCCTGCTTGTGGCCTGAGAAAGCAGTCAAGGAAGGCCCAAAGCCTTGGGACCCTGCACCCACATGGGAGACCAGAATAAGCTCCTGGATCCTGCCTTCAGATTGGCTGCTACAGCCACTGCAACCCTTTGGGGAGTGAACCGGCAGACAGAGGATCTTTCTGTGTCTCCTCTCTGTAAATCTAACCTACTTTTCTAATAAAAATTAGTTTTTCTTTAAAAAACATGTGATAAACAGGTTACGTCTATATTAGTTTTTGAAACACTCTAGATTTTACTATTCTCCTGAACTACAGTTTCCAGCAAAAACAGTATTTTCTTGTTTGTTTTTATACCTTATTTCTCCCTAAGAGTCACCTTAGCTTTTGCTTGATGAAAAAAATGTTAATTCCTCTTCAAACTTACAAACTTACAACTCGGGTCCGGCACAGTAGTCTAGTGATGAAAAATCCTTGCTTTGCATGTGTCAAGATCCGATATGGGCGCCAGTTTGTGTCTCGGCTGTTCCACGTCCCAACCAGCTCCCTGCTTGTGGCCCAGCAGAGGATGGCCAAAGCCTTGGGACGCTACACCCTCATGGGAGACCAGGAGGAAGCTTGTGTCTCCTGATCAGCTCAGGTCTGGTTGTTGTCACCGCTTGGGGAGTGACTCAGCAGTCAGAAGAACTTTCTGTGCTTCCTTCTGTCTATATATTTGCCTTCCCCCCAAAAAACCCAAATCAAGCCAAATAAAAAAAAGATGAACAACTTATAACTCAGCAGCCAACACTATGGCACAGAGAATGGTTAAGCAGCCTCCTTTGACACCAGCATCCCATTCTGGTGTCAGCTCAAGTCACAGCTGCTCCATTTCCAATCCATCTCCCTCTATTGGCCTGGGAAAGTAGCAGGAGATGGCCCCAGTACTTTGGACCATGCCACTCACATGGGAGACCTAGAAGAAGCTCCTGGCTTCGGCCTGGTTCAGCCCTGGCTGTTGCTGTGATCTGGGAATCTCTAACCCTGCCTTTGAAATCAATAAAGTAAACAAATCTTGAGGAAAAAAACAAAATGTTTCACTTTGCAATTATTGCAGAGTTCTTTTGAAACTGAAAAATTCTAGGGAAAATTGTACAGTTATTTAATTTCTATATACTCAGGTGAATTTTCATTTGGATAAAGTATTTTTCCCTTTTAAATCATTAAACTTCTCTAAATCATTAAACTTCACTTGCAAGGGCCCGGCGTGATGGCGCAGGGGGTTAAGGTCCTTGCCTTGCATGCCCCGGGATCCCATATGGGCGCCGGTTCTAATTCCAGCAGCCCCACTTCCCTTCCAGCTCCCTGCCTGTGGCCTGGGAAAGCAGTCGAGGACGGCCCAAAGCTTTGGGACCCTGCATCTGCGTGGGAGACCCAGAAGAGGCTCCTGGCTTCGGATTGGCTCAGCTCCAGCTGTTGTGGCCGCCTGGGGAGTGAATCATCGGACGGAAGATCTTTCTGTCTCTCCTCTCTGTATATAAAAAATAAAATAAACCTTAAAAAAAAATACCTTCACTTGCAAAAGATGAATTTCAGAGAATTCAACTTATAAAATTCAACTGTATTAAATGAAATCATCAGAAATTAAAACTATAAAAACTGCATTAACTTAGAGGGAGAATTTTCACCCACAATTAATTCCCGAAATGCCTGCAAAGTGACAGAAATGTAATTCAATCCTCACACATGGGTGGCAGGATTCCAACTTTTACTATCACTGTGAGGGGGCTGAGGTCAGAATTATCAGGAAGCTGGAATTTATGCAGAGTCAGGACTGAAACTCAGGCACTCAAATATGCGACACAGCATTTTTCCAGCCAAGCCAAATATCTACCTCTGATTTTTATTAATAATGCTAAATACTGAGAAGGCAAGCCTGACTTACAGTCCCCCTTGAAGTTTTAACATAAAATCAAAGACATTTAGCAATATTCATCCTCTTATCCAAATACTGAAAGTATAGAAAAGCATTATTTAGCTTTTTAACTTCTCCGTAGCCTCTTTTGAGACATACATACCCTTTGAAAGGACAGAAGCCTGAAATATCCAACCGAATACACTGGATGCCCCCTTTCCCCAAAGTTTTGATTCTACAGTTTCAAAGTCAGTTTGAAGGCTGTATAATTTCTTCAAAAGTCTATGTTTTAATGTTAATTCTTATTCACCTTTTCCAGTGTTTCTCAATGACTGAGTAGATTTAAATAATCTTATTTTCTCTTAAAGCAGTGGAAGGAGCATAACACATCTGACAAACAATATGGAAGGCTTAGTCCAACAAAAATCATGTCACAATACAAAGTCAAAATGGAAAAAAAGAGGAGGGAAAAAAAAGATCTGCCATTGGGCACACAGTAACCCACTTTACCACATACTGGAGTATGTCCGAGATGGAGTCCTGCTTTCCATACTGATCCAAATTCCTGTTAAAGTGCAGGAGACGCAGTAGGTGATGTCTCAAGTATTTCGGTTCCTGTTACTCCACATGGCAGACCTCCACCTCTGTAACTGTGCCTCTCAAATAAGTAAAATAAACTCAAGAAAAAAAAAAAAAAGCGTTGTTCAGGGGCCACTGTTCTGCGGTATGCAATGACAGCATCCCTTATGGATGCCGCTTCCAGTCCTGGCTGCTCTATTATTTCTGATCCAACTCCTTCCGTTTGCACTACAGTAAACAGCAGAAAAAATCCTGAATCCTTGGGTCCCTGCACTCATTTGAGAGACCCAGATGGAGTTCCAGAATCTTGCTTCAGCCTGATCCAACCATGAAAGGCTTAAAAACAAACACTTGAGGACACAAAGCAGTAGCCTAGTGGCTAAAGTCCTCGCCTTGCTGCCCCAGGATCCTATATAGACACCAGATCTAATTCTAGCCATTTGATTTCCCATCCAGCTCCCTGCTTGTGGCCTGGGAAAGTAGCTGAGGACAGCCCAAAGCTTTAGAACCCTGCACCCATGTGGGAGACATGGAAGAAGCTCCTGGCTCCTGGCTTCAGATCTGCACAGCTGCAGCCACTAAAGCCACTTGGGAGTGAATCAGCGCATGGAAGATCTTTGTCTCTCTCTCTCCTCCTCTCTGTATATCTGCCTTTCCAATAAAAATAAATAAATAAAACACACACACATTTGAGAGGTGAATTGGTGGATGGACGACCTCTCTCAAAATTTCCATTTCTCTGCCTTTCAAATAAATTAATCATTTATATGTGTGATATGCATACATATATATGTATGTTGTTCCCTGAAAGAACTCATAAACAACACCAGCAGGATGTTAGAATTTCAATAATATCCAGAAATACAAACATTTCTACTATTAATAAAAAAAACACTGTAGTAAAATAGGCCAAATACATTACCAAATATTTTTAAAAATGGAGAAACTGATCAACCTATTTAATAAAAAAAAAATTGAACCCACAATGATGTAATTTCATGACCACTAAATTGCCAGTTTTTTGCAAAGTGATTCATTTGGACCAGTTCTGTGGCACAGCCAGCTAATCCTCTGCTTGCGCCTCTGCCCTCATCCCATATCGGTGTCAATTTGAGTTTCTGCTGCTCCACTTCAGATCCAGCATCCTGCTAATGTGCCTGGGAGAGCAGCAGAGGATGGCCTCAGAGCTTGTGCTCCTGCACTCACACCAGAAGATCCTGGATCTCCGCTTTGGATCAGCCCAGCTCTGGCCAATGTAGCCAGTGGATGAAAGATTCTCTCTCTCTCCTTTCCTCCTTATAAATAAAAATAAGATTTATCTTTTTTTTTTTTTTTAAAGATGTATTTGTTTACTTGAAAGGTAGAGTTACAAAGAGATAGCTACCTGCTGGTTCACTCCTCAAATTGATGCAATAGCAAGTCTGGTCTAGATATAAGCCAGTAGCTTCATCTAGGTGTCCATCTGAGGGCAGGCAGTTGTGCCATTTTCTGCTGCTTTCCCAGGTGTGTAAGCAAAGAACTGGGTTAGATGCAGAGAAATTGAGACTTGAACTAACACTCTCATGGGATGCTGGCACTGCATACGGTGGCTTAATGTACTATGCCACAATGCTGACCCACAAAAAATTTTAAAACCTGGCAACAGTACATATTTGGTAACAATATGGAGCAAAAAAAAAAAAAAATTTATCATACCTCTGGGAGAATAAATTACTAGTACCAATCCTGGAAAAAATACTGATGTCTTAATAAACTGAATATTAAATATGAATATTTAACAACCCAAGAACTCTATTGTTGCAAAACGTAGAGACATTGTTTCATGTACATATCATGGCAGTGTTGTTTCTAACAGGACCCAGAAAAAAACACAAATGCCCATTAATAAAACCATGTGCACATCATATATGAATTCTTAGCACATAATAATCATATAAGAAACTAGCAAACAGCAGTCAAGTGGAATGAATATTCATCACTACAAATGGAAATATAAAACAATGTTGGGAGAAATAAGGAAATATCTGACAAAATTCATACAGCTTAAGAAACATGCAAACTTAAGTACTTTATCAGATATCAAAATTGTTAGACATTTCAATATGGGGAAACATGAGAGTTGCCATTAGAAAGGGGTATATGTTAACTGTTCATCAGGTAGAAGATAAATACTTGGCAATCATTTTTAAGGTGTTCTATGGATACCAGGTTCTTATTTTTAAGCCAAAACCAAACAATTCTTAACTCTCATTTGGTCAGAATATAACTATTATGGGAGAAAAAATGCTTTTGAAAGCTAAACAAGTTAGACTAGTGTCAACAATTTAACAAAAACAGCTATTTGGTAAGCCAGTTATGGGGTAGTTTAAAAGTTAATGATATTGGTTCAATCAAAAGACATTCACTGTTTATGCAATGGAATCAGGAATTCCCAAATAAAGCAATTGCACTTTTTGAAAATCTGGCAATTTGTTATAAAGTTCAACATACATTTGTGCAACTATTTTGACTATCCAAAAGAGAAGACACAGGCTTATCCAGGAATGCTTACTACAATGTTCGTTCATTCGTTTGTTTAAAGATTTATTTCTTTATTTGAAAGGCCGAGTTATAAAGAAAGGTAGAGAGCAAATGTGTGCATTTTAAATCCATTGATTTATTCCACACAAACAACCACTACAGCCAAGGCTAGAGCAGACTAAAGCTAAACCTCTAGGTCTCCCACCTGATGGAACTTGAACCACAAAGGATGTCAACATCACAGGCAACGGGCTTAACCAGTGCCTAACAACACTGATCCTGGAATATTTTTCAATAATAAAACAAATGAACTATCAGAATATGTGCTATATTATATGAAGGAATATCTATATCATTATACTAAACAAAAGCACACAAAAACAAAAGTCTAACAAAAGGGTAAAAATACATACAATTCTATTTATCTGCCATTCTTGAGGGTAGGGGGACAGACCTCAGATAAACAGTTGGTAGGACCTAACCAGTCCAGGTATGCAGCTGACTACAAGATTATGACAAAATATTCTGGGACAATAACAACATTTTATGCCAAAGCTGATTCAACCGTGTAATTTTAAAAGGGTATGATTTTACTGGATGTGAACGGTGCCTTTATAAGAATAAAGGTTATTATTTAGAACACCAAAACTAAGATGTTTACTGAGTCTACCAAAAGTCAAACACTGTGCTAGGTTCAAAGGATAAAGAAGATTTACTTCTTAGAATAATGAAATAAAGAAAAACTTGTACATATGTGTTCTCAGGTATGTAATCTCTATACTTTGTACCCTTTTTCTAGTAATCCAACCTTCAACTACTATTCAGCCTGTTCTTGACTTCCTCCACCCAGTGATTATTATTTTAAACGAAAAGGGTAGAGTAATTATAATGAAATAAAAGAATATCTGTTTTTTTTAAAAACAAAAGACATTTGTAACCTATTGTGGTATAGTAGGTAAAATCATCATCTGCAATGCCAGCATTTGCAAATCTGTTTGACTTGCACCCCTACTCACTTACCTTGTCCAATTCAACCAAAAATTTTTATGAATATATAATCATAATCATATGCTCCAACAATGCCCCCTCCTAAATGTTTATTCAAGTGAAATAAAAATTTACATTAAAACAAAAGCTAGTATGATGAGTTTCTTACTAGTGTTGTTCAAAACCAATGAAAACTAGAAGCATTATTTTTCAGAGTAAGTAAATGCATGACTCAACTGTGGTACATCATACCACTGAATATTTCTCATTAACAAAAGCAACAAACTACTAATACATGAAACGCATCAGTGAATCTTGTAAACTTGCGAGATGAGACAGTACAGGTTAGAAGCCTTATGGTTACATTTATATACTCTGAAAATCACAAAAGCTGTATCAAGTTGTCAGAAATCAATGGTAGGGAATGAACTTAATTACAGAGACAGCGCAATGAGATTTCTCAAAGTAGGCAAGGGAGCTATTGTATATATGTTAATGATAGCAGTGGTTATTTATATAAGTCTATGAATTCACCAAAACTTACAGAACTACAAAAGGACAAATAAATGAATTTTGCTGAAAGTTTTTAAATACGTCAATATTTTCAGAAATTACACTCAATACAAAGATGGCATTATTACAAATTGGGTCAGCACTATAACTCAACAGGCTAATTCTCCACCCTATGGCTTGCACATCTCACACGGGCACCAGTTCATGTCTCAGCTACACTTCTTCTGATCCACCTCTCTACTTTCGTTCTGGGAAAGAGCCGAGGATGGCCCAAGTCTTTGAGCCCCTGCACTATGAAGGCAACCCTGGAAGAAGCTCAAGCTACCAGCCTCATTTCAGCTCATCCCTGACTGTTGTGTCCATTTGGGGGGTGAGCCACTGGATGGAAGACCTTTTCTATCTCCTCTTTTCTCTGTAAATCAGCCTTTCAAATAAAAAAATAAATCTTTAGAAAAATTACTGCTAATCAGAGGAACAGGAAGAAAAGGTATATGCAGGTATGCATAGGCATATACAGAAAAAATACGACATGTATTTAACAGAAATATCTATACATGCACATTAAAAGAACTTAACGCAATTTTTTTTCTTAAAGATTTATTTTTATTTGAAAGGCAGATTTAACAAGAGGAAGAGGAAGAGAGAGAAAGATTTGGTTCACTCTCCCCATATAGCCACAACTGTCAGACCTGAGCCAATCCGAAGCCAGAAGCCAGAAGCCTTCTTCCCAAGGCTTTGGGCCATCCTATGTTGCTTTCCCAGGGAACAAGCAAGGAACTGGATGAGAAATGGAGCAGCCAGGACATGAGCCAGCAGCATGTGGGTTACTGGCACTTGCAGGTAGATTAGACAGCTGACCCATCGTGTCACCCCCATGGTAATTTTAATAAAAACTTATTATTCCATAATATAAAATAAAGGAAACAAGTAAGAATAGTATTTTATTGGCACATAATCTACTTTCTCACATAAGTAAGGTTTCTTTCCTAAACGAATATTTGGAAATAAGCGTTCTCAACTGCAGCTAAGGAAAGGCATAAAAATCAATGCATAGATAGATGCTTGCAAGTGGTTAAAAATTGAATATATTCAAATGGTTGTCAAAATACGTGAAATGTAAAACTGAAAGTACGTTCTCTTTTCCCTCTGTCTACAGCTTCCCAATTAAAACTTCTCTTCTCAAACCTCATACATGAAAGTAACCATGATTACTGGTTTCCTCTTTTCTTGTTCAGTGTTTACATTCATACAACTAAACACAAACATTTTTTCTTATCTATGTTATACTCATTTCTCAGAAGTAAAAACCTACATGCACAACTCTTCTCATGAATATAAAACAATATACATTATATTCAATTATATTACCTTGAAAGTATTAAGAACAAAGACAAAAAAGTAAACACAATGTTAATTAAAAGTCTTAAAATAAAATACTATGTGGGAATCAAGGTTGTAAGCCAAGCAGATATGAAAACGTTAATGACTTACACAACTGTAAATTAAAAATAAAGCCTACTGAGTCAGTTTAACTTAACATCTATAGTAAAACATTAAGTTATGAGGCCCTAGTTCTTTACAGTATAGCACTACAAAGTTTAAACTGACTAGATTAACATGCCCCTATGGAATGTTAGAATTACAGATGACAACTTTACTCAGTAGGCCACAATGTTGAACGTTCAAATTTTTTTCTACTAAAACAAACTTCCTTTTTAATTCCATTTTCCATTAACTTTCTGAAATGCCCTCACATGGCTAACAAAAAACCTTATATAATCCATAGGTATGATTCATTTCCACAAATAGCTTACTGGGTGGCTAAATATAAAATAACCTTGGGTTGAGTTATAGTAATACCAGATATGCCACTCACAAGCCATAGATTCACAGGCAAACTGCTTACTTTATAAATACCTCATCTACAAAAATGCCAACGTGAAGGCTGGTGAAAAGATTTATGTAGCATCTAGTATGGGCCAGTGTGTTGAGAAATTGTTCACAGAACTTTGTGTTGGCATCATTTTTAAGATTTTATGCTCTAGTACTAAGGGGGAAAGAAGGTAAAAAGTGTAACTAAAATATTAATTCTTGTCATCAAAAATGCCTATAAGAGTACGACAGTTTTATCCCAAAGGTTCATGTCAATGCAAGTTTTTCTAGAGAGTGCTAATTTATAAGAAATAATTTCTGACTGAATCCAATGAGCTCCTTGAAATGAAAGGCTCCTTGAAATATGCAGTACTCTGCATTCACAGGGACATAACATGCACAAACAGGTAAAAAGGTTACATGGATGGGGAAAAATAAACAGGACAAAGCAATGGAGATGTAAAACTATCTTTTTCTAAAGTGCCAAACACCTTGGTTTGGACAGAATACAGTATTGTGAGGAGAAAAGAGAAAGGAATGAATTTATTAATACCATGACTTCATTAAAGAAACAAACAAAATACCTCATAGATGTCTAAGGTTAATGAACCATGATGGGATGATGGGCCTGGTGTTGTGGGTTAATCCAAAGCCAGCATTCCATCTGAGCTACGGCTGGAGACCTGACTACACTACTTGAAATCCAGCTCCCCGCTAAAGTGCCTGGGAAATCAATGGAAGATGGTCCAAACTACCCACATATGCGACTGGGATGAAGTTTCTGGACAGGCCCAGTCACTCTAGACATTTGGGGAGTAAACTAATGGGTAGAAGATGAACCTTTCCCCTCCCTCCCTGTCTCTTTCCTATGTCTATTAACTGCCTCTCAAATACATACAATCAATTTGTTTATAAAATAATTAATGGTAGACAAAGAATCTTTAAGTTCCCCTAGTTTTTTTTTTTTAATTGTCATTGTTTCCATTTGTTTGAAAAGCAAAGAGACACAGATTTTCCAACACTGCTCTACTCCCCAAAGGCACAAAACAGCCAAAGCAAAAGATAATATCAGGAGCCTGATACTTCATCTGGCCTTGACAAATGGGCAGCAGGACACAACAATTAACCCATGATCTGCTGCCTTCCAGAACCTATTGGAGGAGGGCGTATGAGAAGCAGGGTAACCATAACTCAAACTTGCTTTCTGACACAGGGTATAAGCATCCCAACCTGTCATCTCACAATGTGTATTCTTAAAGAATATCTTATTGAAGAGTTATGGATTTACAGCTCCCTGCTTATTATCTGGGAAGGCAACAGTAGGGCCTAAAATCCTTAGGATCATGCATCCAAGTGGGAGACCTGGAAGAAGCTCCTGGCTCTTGGCTGCACATGGGATCAGCTCCGACTATTGTGGCCATTTGGGGAGAGAACCAGTGGACAGAAAATCCTGTCTCTCCTTATTTCTGTATATCTACTTTCAAATAAATCTTTTAAACAAAAAAGCACAGTAAACCCGCAATATTATTAAAGAGTTTTGTACCTAAAGATTGTTTTACTACTTCCTTGAAAAAAAGTTCACCATTTGTCAAAGGAATTTCACAATATTTTCATAATTTTGAAAAAAATAATTTAGATATAAGTATACAGACTACATATTATTCTATAATATTGTATGTAATATATAAAATATAATTTATATGTAAGTGTGCCTATACAATTATTATACCAATATATGCCATAAATTTATTTAAAGACTTTGAATAAAGCTATATAAAAAAAATTACTATGGAAAATCTCTTTGTAATTTTGCCTTTCAAATCAAAATAAATAAACCTCACAGTGAGTAAATAAAGATTACTAAATAACACCAAAAAATAATACATAAATAGGAAATCAGGCTAACGGAAATTCAGTATAAAAGTGATAAAATGATTAAAAGTTATATATTGAGGAGATTATAAAGTCTATTCAGAAATCCCACTGTTGGAGGAAAAGGCTACCACAGTCAACAAGGACTAGCATGACTCAATTTTGATGGAATGTATATGTAGTTCGGTAAGAATGATATTCATCAAATAATCACATAAAATAAAGAAAACGACTAGCATGATAAACAAAATCAGGACAAACTACTGTATTAACACACAGCATGGATAAAGAAAGCCCTTGAAGTACTAGGGAAATATCTTCCCAAGAACTGTAATATGTAAAGGTACAACTGGAAGACAAAACTTGCTCCCCAAGAACTCAAAACTATAACAATAGACTGTGAGAAAGAATAGGGTGATTCTCATGGTGCTGCTAGCAGTGGTGATTCACCTGCTAGAAGAACAAGACCATACAGTTTTAAGTGAGTAGGTATGTTATTTTTTTATTTGAAGGAACTGAAATACATCAAGTGAAATTTTACATTTTTCTCTGTAAGATAAATTAACGAAAATTTACTGCTTCTTTGGAAACCAAAGACAGTTGGCAATTCTTTTTTGAAGCCAATACTGGGCTGATACTTTTATAGTAATCAGATACTTAGCTACAAACAGAAATATAATATTGGTTAACTAATTGGTAACTACAATGGCTCAGAGAAGGTCCTTAGGAATCAACTGTCTCAGTCATGAGTACTCTCCTTTAATCTTAAAAGGTAGAAGAAAGTAACTGTTTATATAAGGCACCATAGGTTCTAAACACTGTGATATAGGACTAAGCCGCTGCTTGTTACCCTGGCATTCCATATTGGAGAGGTGGTATGAATCCTGGATACTCCACTTTCAATCTAGCTTCCCACTAATGCACCTGGGAAGGCAGTAATAGAGGGGTATTTCCCAGTCACCTGTTCGAGAAACCTGGATAAACCTGGACCCACGAAGGAGGTGCAGAAGAAGCTCCTGGCTCTGGCTCAACTGTGACCTATTAACAGCCATTTAGAGAGTGTACTAATGGATGGAAGAACTTTCTGTCTCGCCTTCTCTCCGTGGATCTGATCTTCCTTTTCAATAAAAATAAATCCTTTAAAAATTTAACCAATCTAAATTAAAAATAAATGTCTTTCAGCTCACTGCCAAGGGTGCAGATTTTGTTACTGAAATAATCATAAGGCAGGGTTCAGCACTGCTGGGCAGATTAAGACCTTGACTACAATGGCCACAAATCACATATAAGCCTAGTTCAAGTCCCAACTATGCCACTTCTGATGTTTACCCTTCTCTCTGTAACTGCCTTTCAACAAATAAAATTAAAAAAACAAAATTTTTATTTCTTTTTTACTGGAAAGACAGATACACCACCAATGTCTCAGTAAAGCTTCCCTGATCAATAAGCAATATTCTATGAAACATACTGTGGCAAAAAAGCAGCAACATCCATGATTCAGAAGTGCAAGTAGGAGCCGGGGTGCAATGACTCAATGGTTAAATCCTCACACTTCAAGGGTCAGGATCCAATACAGGCACTGGTTCGTGCACTGAATGTTCCACTTCCCATTCATGCTTATGGCCTGGGAAAGCAGTAGAGGATGACCCAAAGGATATATATAGAGAAAGATCTCCCATCCACTGGTTCACTCCCCATGTGGCCACAACAGCCAGAGCTGAGCCAATCCAAAGTCATGTCTCCCATGAGGGTGCAGGATCCCAAGGCTTTGGGCCATCCTCAACTGCTTTCCCAGGTCACAAGGAGGAAGCTGGATGGGAAGCAGAGCAGCCAGCATATGACCTGAAACCCATCTGGGATACTACCAGGCATAAGGTGAAGATTAAGCCACTTAGCTATTATCCGGGCTCCTGGATAATAATCAGTCAAGCTCTGATCTTTGTAGTCATTTGGGGAATAAAACAATGGATGGAAGATCTCTGACTCTGTGACTGCCCTTGAAGCACTTAAAAAGAAAAAAAGTGAAAACAGTTTACTTTAAATTACAGTTGCTTATACTACTTGCAGGCAGTATCAGAAGTAAGATAACCAGAATAATGCTAATTTATTGAAACTGGCTCTCAGAATGATAAAAATAGAATATCACACAACTTTCATTCATGGAACTGCAGCTGTGCTGTAATCAGTTTCTTGTGGTCAAAGTTATCAGAGTCTTAGAAATGAAAGATTTAACTCCAGCTATGGTACTAAAAATTACCAATGGAATTTTGGCAAGGATTTGACTCACTGGTTTTATAAAGAAATGTAATACAACCCATTAACTATATGGTCCCTTGATTACTGTCACCTGTAATAGCTAAAGGGCAGATGTGTTTAAGCTGAATCTTGCTGTCAAGTCCAAGCTTTGATTTTAGCTAATCCCATCTATTAGTAGCTTCAGTGTAACCTCAGCTCCAGCTGGTGCAACCATTTGAGGAGTGAACCAGAAGATGGAAGACCTTCTCTCTTAGCTTTTCTCTCTATAAAATCTGCCTTTCAATTAAGAATAAATAAATCTATTAAAAAAAAAAACTAGAAGGTAAAAATTACTGTAAGATACCTAACACCTAACTTCAAGTTGCCTGAGCTGATGTTCTCACATCTAATGACTAAGAATTAAGTACGTACTTTGCCAGGGTCCAAATAGGGATCTAAAGTAAAACACATTTAAGTGGGTAAAACAGAGGAATGCTTCTATGACTCCTTAACATAAGAATTCCATGTACAGAAGTTACAACTCTACTGAGTCATTCTCAAAAAGGCTAAGTTAGACTGAGATGATACAAGCACATAAATTTTATAGAATTAAGATAAAAGTTTGAGTGAAAAATACAAGAACTGACTTTATGTAAAGCAGTTTTATCTCCTTTATCTAAAGTTATGTCTGACTGGGGAATGCTTTTATTACTTAAAACAGAATTCATACAAATCTTCCTTTTAGACAATGCTGATTAGACCTGAAAAACAGAAGCCAATGAAAATGACTGTGTCCACACAAATTAATCCCCAGCAGCACAGAATGTAAGACAATTCTTGGTGCAATAACCTATGTGGATTTCAGACGACAATGCGAAAGCCTATTATCATTCATAAGCAATCACTACCAGGATTTTGAACCAGAAAATTTCCATTTGAAAGAAAATTAGTCCATATCAGGCACGAACGGACAGTGCATCCACGATCAAAGGACATAAAATATTTAGATACAATATGCACACTATCTTAACACTGGAAAAATATAATTCCATTATAAAATTAGGATAGTTAGAGCAGAAAAATGCTATGAATATATTATTTTTATAAGCAAGAACAAGCTATCATACAGCAGTCATCACTATTCCTGAGAATTAAGACAGGCTGACTGGTTATTCTGAACTTGGAACCAAGGAAGTAATGTAACAACAGCCATTTATGGTCATTCAAAATAATATAAACAGGGAAAAGTCATTTTGGTTTGAGTAGGTACAGCAAATTGCTCTGTAATTTTTAATGATGTGTTCTGCAATAGAACCAAATTATACAGTGACCATAAACAATATAGCTTAACACTGACAGTACGATTTAATCACCTTATATGACTAAATCTTATAATAATAAGGATGCTTACAATCAAATATGTGATGGAATTAGAACCTCCTCAGAATGTAATACTGACATAAGACAATCAGGTAAAGAAAAAAAATCAGTCAACTATCAGTTAATTTCTCTGAGAAATAATAGAAATAATTCTGTACAAGTTTCTTATGTGGTATAATCAAAGGAAGAAGTCAGAAATTAACACACACACACATACACACACACGGATGGAATGGCTTGTAAACAAAAAAAATTGTTTCCTTAAAATTTAAGCCAATGTATCTACACTGGCTCCTCTAAATGTTACTGTTGGTTCTGCCACTGCGGAGTCAACCTATGTCAGACTGAAAATAGTCACAGAAAAATGAAATTGCATATGTACTCAACATTCACACTTTTTTCTTGTCATTACTGCCCAAGCAATAGTTTAACAAATACTAATACAGCATTTGTTACATATTTTAAGTTCTTTAGATAAACCTCAAGTATACTTGCACAGTAATATGAAAGTACTACACCACTTTAAAGAAGAGATCAGGCAGTCCAGGATTTGGGGTCCACAGTAGTCCTGGAAACAATACCCCATGAATGGTAATGGACAACTGTATTCACACCACTACTGTTAAGACAAGCATTACTTTTTAGTTTGTAGATGTCCAGAAACATTAAGTCTTTAGGCTTCTGGAATATCCTACTTGGTGGGTAGGCCTTGGTTGCAAAAACTCTTAACACAGTGACTTAAAAAGACAGGTTTTGAGCTCTTACTTGCCATTTCAACCTCGGCAGGTGTTAACTAATGGCATCATTTTGATCTTTGAGCAGGAAGAGAGAAGAGGCAATCCAGGCAGATGCCATGTGATTCTACCCCAACAAAACCTGAAGAAAGCAAAAGCTAAGCTCAACTGAGTTTTAACAGTTGATAACACATATTGTGAATGCAAGATAATGCTGCCCATAATTCCACAGAGAAAGGATCCATGAAGTAGCATGCTTAACTCACGCCTGTCTTTTAGCATATTTAAATTTCAGTATAGGAGCTTTCAGTATCTTCTGAGTTGTTTTAGAGAACTAGTAAACCTGAGACTGATGCCAGAAGTAAGGATGATCTAATAAAATAACCCTTTTAGCATTCACCTGCCTAAACTCATTTCATTGTTAATACTGAGCCTTTTACAAAATATCTGTATTGCTTAATCTTCACATCTCTGTTAGTAGGTACTACTATGAAATACTCTAAAGATAATTTCACCCAATATTAACAGTACATGACAAAGTTGGAGAAATCCTACACAAAGGCTTATGTTTTTAATGTATTTCATTGTCTTCAATCAGCACTTTCTCTTTCAACTCCAACATTCTCTGCTATGACTAGGAGACCACTATGGTCATATTCAACCATGCAGAGCTGAAAATAAATGACTAATTCAAATGGACTTAACAAAATTTTTTAAACTATTTTTAAGATCTTCATTATATTTTATTTCATGTTACACTAATATTTATATTGCAAAGTTTTATTTTTTGACACTGTAATTGTTCTAGGACAAATCTTAAAATGAAGTCAACAAAACACAAAAATAGTAAATATCAAAACATATTAAGCAAAAGCCTAAGCCAAGTCTGCTAAGCAATTTGAAAAAAATTATTTCCAAAATAAATAATGGTGGACAGAATTTTAACATTCAAATTTTTAATCTACTTGGAAATGTTTTTGTAATTAAAAACACGAGTTTTGGTCCATTAGAAAAATTGCTCTGTGTTACTTCATTAATTATTCTAAAATAATTGACTCCAACATAATAAAGATTTTAAAAATATTTTTTATTTTCCCATGTTTCTTCAAAGTGAATCCAATTAACACATTTAAAGCTGCATAATATTCCAAAACTTGAATTTAACAATATTCACAAAATGGACATCCATACCGTTTCACTTCTCTTTCCTGCAATGAACATCCTTTTAAAATAATGTGCTTAAAGAATAATTTCCTAAGAGTAGAATTACTGAATTAAAGAGTATGAACTTTTTTATAGCTCTTACAATAAATTATTTTGCCCCAAATAATGTCACTTTATGACTCACAGAAATTTATGCACTAATCCATCACATTTATCATTATGATTTTATCATTTGAAAAGACTGATAATTTTCATATATATATGTATATATATATATATATATATGTATGTCTCCTCCTGAAATAGAACCTGACAAAGAAGTAACAATTCTGCAGGATTACTAGTTCCCTGTAACTATCTATCAAAGTAAAATCATTGCAGAAATAATTACTGGTATATAAAAACTCTTGAGGAGCCTCAGCCACGACATACTAGTTTAACCTACCTCAGCCTGCGGCACCAGAATCCTCTCTTAGGCACCTATTTGAGTTCCAGCTGCTCTTATCTGATCAAATTCCATTCTAATGAACCCATGAAAGATGCAGAAGACCCAAATCCTTAAGCCCTCTTACCCACACAGGAGACTTGAAAGAAGCTCCTGGCTTTATATCAACCCAGCTCTAGTCATTATGGCCATTGGGGAGTGACCCAGTGGAAAGAAGATCTCTGTGTCTCTACTCTATGTAACTCTCTGCCTTTCTAATTAAATAATAATTTAATTTAATAATAATTTAATAATAATTTGATTTTTGAAACTCTTAAACTCTATTTCAAGGATTATTAATTTGAAATGTAGCATATCTTTATGTCTTAGTAAAATATGGTTAAGGCCATTGCCTAAAACAATTATGGCAAATGCAATATAGCAGTCAGCATAATAATAATCTTGTTTCAAAGAGAATAAACCATATTCCCCCATTAGGAAGTTTCTAAGTTTCTTTCTGCAATAGTGAAAAAAAAAAGTGTAGAAAAGAAACTAAAATTAACAAAGGTTCTTATAGGAACATAATTCTGGATGAAACCAGAATAATTTTGTCTATGAAGGAAAAATTGTACTGGGAATTAGTCTGAATTTCTTAAAACGCACTTTAAAAACTCAATTATCCAAGAAGAGCATATTTGGTTGAATCAAATTGTCTATCCCTCCCTTGCATGTTTTTGTAACAACTCATTTCAAGAAGCAATTTCACATTTCCCCACTGATCACTTAAGGAGTCAAATTTGTATTTGATTTTAATGAAGACATTATACATTTACTTGTTTTAGATTACCCTGCCATGTTTAAACCTGAACAGTTTCATCACAAAAACAAGCTTACTTTAGTCTCCTGTCCTTTGATTTTAACAGACTAATCACCAGGGAACTTGATATAGCTCTCTCACCAGGGTTTTACTGGCTGGGTAAAGTATTTATGTACTAAGGTAGTAAGGCATTATGCTAGACTCCTGGGAACCTTTCAAAGATGACTAAGATGATTCCTGTCCTCAAAGAACTTACAATCTAGTTGAAGACAACAAACATGCATATAGATATAATACAAAGCAGAATGTGTTGGTAGTTAAAAACAGAGGTACAAAGTCCTATAGGAACAAAGGATGGTGAGATTAATTCTGGTTGGGGTGATCTGGAAGGCTGGGCCAGCAGAAAAGTAGAAAACTCTGTCCCTCAGAAAATGCAGCAGCATTACAGCCCAGCTGGGTTAGGGTCGAAACCCCACTCCCCACAGAAGGTTTTCCTAAAGGAGATGGAGCCAGGGCCCTAACCCAGTTAGATGGCTGATTCGTTGATTTCAATTATGAATGTCAACATTTTCTTTCCCTGGTGTAGATAAATATGTCTTCACAAGTAATTTACTTAAAAAGTAAATGAGATTTAACAACATTAGCCTACATCAATTAGAATCGCCTCACGTGGTACCCTGGTCATACAGGACCAAGAAAAAACCCAACACCACTCAGCTGTTACATGTGGTGCTTCAATAAATGTTTTGCTATATGGATATCCTGGAATGAGAGACAAAGACACAATTCCAGAGAAGTAACCCGAATATTATACTAGTCATATTTTGTTGGAGGTATAATTACTTTTAAATTTTAAAACTGAATTTCAGAATAGGCTAATGAGACAGATCTCTTTTCATCCTGTCATGATCTCAAGGCACTAGTAGGTACAGTGCCAGTTTGCACTACTGCTAGAAATAAAAGGTAGACAAAATAATATAATTAATATGTAGTAATTAACAGGTACCACACGAGGAATCATACTAGGAAAAGGATAATAAATACAAACATTATTAAATACAAAAAGACCCACAGCAAATATCATGAGCACAGAATTAGAAATATTAAGTTTTTAGAAACTCAAACACAAAATTATCAGTGTTTCAGTCTATTGTTACCTTAATACAGAGTCTTCAAATTTACAGAAAAAATCTCATTCTGCTACAGAAATTTAAAAATTCAGAATTCCATTAAAGTGTCACTTTAATGAACAGAAAAACAACAAAAAGATCTCATATGTTTGCAAAATGCTTAAGAAACTTCAACTGATTATTTTCTTAAATAGTATAAGCATTCTCACTTCACTTTGTCGGATCTTTTTTACACAAATTTTAACAAGGGAGAAAGGAAACAAGAAAGAAGAAAAGGAGTGAGGGAGGGAGGCAGAGTAGGCAGGCCAGAGACATATCTTGACTATCTAGTGTAATCAAGCTATCTCATATAGAACTTTCTTTCAAAGTGCACTTACAATTCAAAAAGACTGATTAAAAGATTGATTAAACTGAGCAAACTATAAAACAAACATGCAGAAAATGTTGTAAATAGTATCTACAATATAAAGAAAGCTCTTTACAGTATATGAAACAAAATCCTAGTAAATTCAAACAATTCATAAGAAAAACAAGCTGCTAATAAACATGAAAAAATATATCTATTTAAGGAAAGTGAATTAAAACAATGAAGCAGCATTTTAAATATTAAATTAGCAGAGACACAACTGATAACATTCAATGGTATAATCCCCTTAAGACATAAAATAACCCCTGCTTTTGTATTTCTTTTAAAATTTTTATTTCATTTAAAATGAGACATGAGGGGAAAAATGCTTCTAAGGGTGTGGTAACATAAAATACTTACATACTGACTTGGAACGATGGCAGTCACTGCAACACTTAATTTATGGAGAATAGATTATTAGATTTTTCTACTTTTCAAGTTCATACCCTTTGATCAGTAATTCTACCACTAGATATCTAAACTCAAAAAGTAATCAGAGATGCAGACAGATTTACATAAAATTTATCACTGTTAAATATAAACTCCAAATTAGAAACAACTGCAATTCTAGGCATTAAATTCTAGGAAAAAGGATCATTTTAAAATTAAATATTATGCAGCCATTATGAACTACCTACTTATTTACTCAGGAGGAAAAGATGAAGCATTGGGTTAAAAAAAAAAAGGATCTATAATTTAATGCAGTCCTAACTGAAAGTATTTTCTTTAAAAATAGACTTTATAGCCTGCTACTTATTGAATTTATTAGTTTTATTAGGTTTTACTGTGGCATCTTTAGATTTGTTATATGTAGGGTAATATTTGGGAGCAAATTAGGTATCTTCCATGTATTTTTCTCATGTTATTTTGTGAACAGAATTTCCAATTCTACATTGTATAAAACTGGCAAAAGTGAGCATTCTTGCTGCGTTCCTTATCTCATATGGA
Organism: Ochotona curzoniae; assembly: GCF_017591425.1. Lineage (NCBI taxonomy): Eukaryota > Metazoa > Chordata > Mammalia > Lagomorpha > Ochotonidae > Ochotona > Ochotona curzoniae. The sequence goes on along the minus strand of NW_024467069.1, from coordinate 75,654 downwards.
AACCTTTCGTTGTTTTACCATTGATGACAATTTGATACAAAATCAACATGCAAAAATTAATTCCCATTTACTAATAATACCATACCACACAGAAGAACAAGCTACACCAAGACACTAACTTAACCATGGAAGTGAAAAATTTGTGCACTGAAAACTACAAAGCATTGCTGAATAAGAAAATGTAAATAGATGAAAGGCATTCTATATTCAACTTACAACTTTTTATATCTGTAAAATTATCTACAGTTTCAAGGCAACCCCAATTAAAATCAAAATGACACCTACCAAAGAACTCCTCCTCAAGTTCATACAGAATATCACAGCATCATAAAGAGCCCAATAATCCAGAAAACAACTTTGAGAACAAATGGTTCTTGATTTCAAATTTGTTACAGTAACCTTGTGCATAGTATTGGCAAACAAAACAAAGCAACCTCATCCCCCCAAATATATATAGAGATAAGCAGAAATCTTTAGAGATCCAGAAACAAAGCTTATATACCTTGTCAAATTACTCACTGAAAGCAAGAGCAATGCTTTTTAACATACATTTATCTGAGGAAATGGGTATTAACATTAAAAAAAAAGGCATGAAGCTGGATCCTTATATCATACAAAACAACTAAAAATGAGTGCAAAAAAAATAAAGCCTTCAAAATGTGATTTACAGCTGGATTTGACAAACACCTTTTTGGATATGATGACAAAGACAGGGAAAAAAAGGTCAAAAAAAAAAAAAAACCCCCAACAACAAAAACAACAATGTGGTGTTGCAGCGAACTAATCCTCTGCCTGTGGCAATGTCAAACCACACAGGTGCCAGTTTGAATCCTGGTTCCTCTGTTGCTGATCTAGCTCCCAGTTAAGGCCTGAGAAAGAACTGGGGATTTAAAGCTTCTGGCTCTCAGCTTTAGACTGGTTCAACATTGGCCCCTGTGGCCATTTGGTGAGTTACCAATGGATGATATCTCTTCCTACTTCTCCTGTAACTCTTTGAAGTAAAATAAATCAATCTCAAAGAAAAAAAAAAAAGTAAAGAAATGCTGTTAAGCTCTACATTTTCAAAAAGGTAAGTAAAAGATTTGAAGTTATTTATTTCTATTTGAAAGGTAGATTTTACAGAGAGAAGAAAAGATAAAGAGAAGATCTTCCATTTACTGGTTCACTCCCTAAATGGCTGCAACAATCAGTGCCAAAGTGAGAGCCAAGAGCTTCTGGTTTTTCCATAGGGCGCAGGGGCCCCAGCACTTGGGCCATACTCTTGCTTCTTCCCCAGGTCATAAGCAGAGAGCAGGATGGAAGTGGAGCAGCTGGGACTTTGGATGGCACCTGATCCCATAGGGTGGAGGATTAGCTTTCTGTATAATAGCTCCAGCCCCAAATTTGTTTGATTTAATCAGAATCATGCCTTTTGTCTGTCAACGGCCAGCATGGACAGAATAAAAAAGTAATGTATGAAGTGGGGAAACTTTGCATATCATATTTGTGATAAAGGATTTGTATCTAGAACACAAAACTCCCTAAAACTCAACGGCAAAAGACCAAACAGCCATTTCAAAAATGGAGCAAGAACAGACACTTCTTGAAAAAAAAATTTTTCTTGCAAACATACCAACAGCCATATAAGCATATGAAAAGATGTTTAATGTCACATTCACTAGAAAAGGTAAATCAAAACTACAGCAAGATTCCACACTACATTTCATAAGGTTATTACTTACTCTTCCCCCGAGGGCACAGAGTGCTGCCACAGATGTGGACAAATTGTAACCCTTGTATACCACTGGTAGGAATGTAATATGCTGCATTACATGCACCATAAAAATCATCACCTTTAGATGGATAAAATCATCATCTTTATTTTGCTATTTGAAAATTCCTATCTAATCCATAGATCCTGGTATCATTTTCCTCTTTTATGCTTTGTTTTCTATTAAAAATGTTATGCTTCAACTCACTTAGTTTTTGTCTTTTTAACTTCATAATCTCCTTATACATTTAAAACCACAGTCAAGGAAATAAACACATTTCACTGTTCTAATCATAGAAAAGGATTAACATGACTATCCTTGTAACAAAATTTGGTAATCTTTATAGCTTTTATTATTCCTTCATGAGATTTAAATCATTAAATGTGTTCAAATCTGTTATTTTCTTAAATCTATGTTTACATGAAGTAATTTACCCATTACCTTGAATATATAATTATACACTTAACACCTGTTATCATCCACAATGATTCACAAATAACAAATCAAGAAAAATCATATACTACTGAATATATAAAGCATCCCTATCTTTCATTTTTAAAAATTCCACATTACATACAAACTAGGCAGCTATCTCCTAGCAGCCAGTCCTTAATCCAGTTTGATTTCACCTGATTGGATAGAAGAAACTGTGGATTATTTATGATGAAAGACAACTGAAAAACATGTAAAGCTGCTTAACAAAATGAATTGTTTTGAAAATTCTGCCAGATACTTTGTAGATTCTACAGGAATATTAACTCACAACCAGCAATATAAACCCATATTAAATGTTTAAAACAACTGAAAATGCTTAATGAAACAAAAACAGATCTTACCAATGCAGGCCACTGAATCTGCTTGCTCTTTGATCCCTGAGTCTGACTAGGGTCATTCCTTTTGGCCCAGATTAAGTGGTATTCCACCAAGAAAGTTGAAAAATCTTCATAAACTTTAACCCACTCTCGTTTATCCCATTCAAGATCATCAAATTCCACATATACCTACGGGAAAAAATAAAATTCCATAAGGACCACAGAAGAAAGCTGAATAAGGTAATAATATACTCATTATTTAAATTAACATACTCCTAGAGTTATTTAATAAATGACTCCCAACCAATTTCTATGCAAGGGAAATAAACCATATTTTCATTAAATAATTACCTGAATGTTGAATAACACAAACTGGTCCATATGTCCTATTCACACACTAGGCCTATTCCAGCAATTACAGAAGCAGAAGTTCAGAAACATATTTTAGGAGTAAAACATTTTTTTATAAATCATATGTTGTCATAATTTCTATCTTTATACTGTCAAACCAGTGACTGACAACATATAAACACCTAAGCTGGGTTTTACGCAAATAAAGCAATTACTGTGCTTAATCAGAAAAATATTATAACTGGTAACACTTCTAACTGCCTAAGTCAATAATTATGAAGACAGAGTATTTGAAAAACTACACAGACTTATGTATGTACCAATGTCATTATCTTAAGAAAGAATATAACGTGAGAAAAGAACCTGGTAAAACATTGTTAGAAATAATTATTTCATAGTAAACATGTCTGTAAACACTTCTGTTATCCCAAGATATCAGAACTCAGAGTTCTAAGAACTGGTCACTAAGTAACTAACACACTATTACATTTATCTCTTTATGTATGCATTTTCTACAAGACAAGTCAATATGCAAAAAGTATGCTTATGTATAACAGCAGGCATTAAAAACAGATACATCAGAGTATCAAAGAATTTACAAAAAAAAATGTCAGCTGTCACGCACTTCACTTTCTATTGTTGCATCCATTCAAATTAACCTAACCTTGAACTCTTAACATACGCTGGCACACATGGGTGCAGCTCCCTGCTAAACTGCATAGGGAAACTTTGGAAAATGGTCAAGTGCTTGGGCCTTGCAGGCACATGGGACATTCGGAAGAAACTGCTAGTTCCGAGCTTCAGAGAGGACCAGCCTGTTCTACTGCAGCCATCTTGAGCAGTAAACCAGTGGAAGGATGAAAGCAACTCTTTCTCTTCCCGTTCTTTTCTGTTAAGTCTGTCATTCAAATAAATAATCAAATCTTTAAAAACTAGAATATTTCCTGTCCTATATGGTTTGATTGCTTAAAAATAACAAACTGATTTCAGTTAGTTTGGAGACATATTCAATTCACGTGCATACTTATTCAAATAAGGATACTAAAAAATCAATTCAGTTTAAATTATACTTTTTACAGTGCTTTTGTTTACGGGCTCTATACACACCATAATTTTTATCTATGTTATATTGTTCATGAGGAAAAAATACTGTATTTCATGTTACTTGGATATGCACAGTAAAATTACAAGCTTGATAAAAACCTCAGTCTAAGAAACCCATTTGAGAAGATAGTTCAGGTTAGTATTATCCAAGTTATTGCCTAAAAACTGTGTATCAGTCACTCATTACTACATCACTGCATTACTACAATACAAATCTTACAATAATCAATATATGAAGAAAGGAGGTGTATTTCAATTTACAATTTTGGAGCTTAGCAGTACAAGACGGGGCAGTACCAATGGCTTAGCGTGTGGTGATACTGTTTTTGTTGTCTTATTTGTCTGTTCTGCTTGTATATTGGCTAGGTCCAAGTAGTTTCTCACAAAAGTCATCAATATTTAATCATGGAGGCCTAACTAGTAACCTCATTCAATCTAATCACCTTCTCACCAAATTAAGTTTCTACCTACCTAGAACTACCAAAATAACGAATCTGGGGGCTTAGTATGATGGCTCAGTGGCTAAATCCTCGCCTTGCACGTGCCTAGTTCATGTCCCGATTGCTCCACTTCTCATCCAGCTCCATGCCTGTGGCCTGAAAAGACAGCTGAGAACGGCCCACAGCCTTAGAACCCTGGACCCACGTGGCAGACCCAGAAGGAGCTCCTGGCTTTGGATCAGTTCAGCTTAGCCATTGTGGCCACTTGGGGAGTGAATCAGCAGATGGAAGACCTTTCTGTATGTAAATAAGATCTGCCTTTCCAATAAAAACAAATAAACCTTTTTGAAAAAGAAAAATTTTTAAAAAATTTTAACAGCAGGTAGTCAAAACATCTCCTGTAACACTTGAGTATATCCTATGAGTGTCCATTCCAATCTCAACTGCCGCATTTCCAATCCAACTCAGTGCTAAATGTTCCTTAAAAAAAGCTGTAGATGGCCCAAGTGCTTGGGCACCTCTCATGGGAAACCTGGTGAAGCCTGGTTACTAGCTGCACTTATTTCAGCCCTGATCATTAGGCTACTGTGGCTATTTGGGAAGTAAACCTACAGATGGCAGAGCTCCTTGTTTCTATAGTTCTACCATTCAAGTGAACAAAATAATTTTTAAAAAACATAAAAGAATTTGGGATCAAACTGGTTCTTTGGGGGACATCCAAAGCTTCATCTCTAAATATTATCACACAGGAAGTTAAGTCTGTGTGGCCTTTAGACCTAATGGCCAGCAGGTCTGGCAAGATTAGCACTGCCAACAACTATTTAGCTATTTAGGACACCTGCTGTCTCCCTAATTCTAGCAACTGCTTAAACAGGAAGTGGGAGAACGGTTGTACAGCCAACTGCAGCCTCAGCAAGGAATCACAGGAAGTGGAGAGCCAGGAGCTGGACTACGCAGACAGTGGTGCAAGTCTACCATAGAGTCTCGAACTAAAACTCGTTGGAGAGAACGGCACAAGTGACTGCAAGCAAAGAACTGTATTAAGTAAACCACAATAAGTAAAATTGAATTGTGGGTGACATGCCCTGAGAAGAAGAATCTGCCAACCAGAAGTACAATGACCAACAGCAAGAGACACAAGCACAACGAATATTACTGAAGACTCCCCTGCAAAAGAGCAAAAGTCTTTTGCCAACCTCAGAGTTAACTGAGGAATACACCGAGAAAATGGGGGATAAAGAATTCATCACACTTGTTATAAAGTTTCTTATCAATGACAAGAAGCACATATTAGCGTTCAAGGAACTTAAAGAGTATGTCACACAGGAAATAGAAACACTGAAACAAAATCAAGTAGAATTATTGGGAATGAAGGGTACAAAGGAACAAATTAACATACACTGGAGAGTCTCCATAATAATGAACCAGAAGAAAGAATGTCAGAATTTGAGGGTATGTCTTGCTACAATGGTAAAATAATCAAAAAGCTGGAAGCAGAGCTGAGTCAAGCCAAAAAAGGTATTCAAGAATTAAAGGACATTATTAAAAGGCCAAATATAAGAATTATGCGAGTTTAGGAGGTGCAGAAAGAGGAGCTGAGCTTAAAAGTGCATTTAATAAAATAATAAAGGAAAATTTCCCTAATCTAGAGAAATAATTGGGAAACAGCATCCAGGAGGGGCACAGAACTCCCAACAGGAGTGACCAAAAGTGATCTTCACCATGACACATAATCAAGTTCTCTTCAATGGAACTTAAGGAAAAGGTCCTTAATGTGTTTGAGAAAAAAAGTCAATTGACCTACAGAGGAATGGCAATTAAGCTCACAGCTGACCTCTCACAGGAAACTACAGGCCAGAAGAAAATGGAGCAACATATTCCAGATTCTAAAACAAAGCAATTGTTGGCTCAGAATAACATACCCAGCAAAGCATTCCTTTGTCTTTGAAAATGAAGTAGAATTCTTTCACAGTAAAGAAAAGTTGAAGAACATGCCTCTCCCAAACCTGCCCTACAAATGAAACTTCAAGATGTTCTCTTGACAGAGAAAAGGAATAGCACCCACCAAAACCAAAGGCATATGTGAAGAACACCCCAGTACAATAACAGAAGACCAAATCAAGCAATGAACAACCCACTGCTAAAATGACAGGTCCAATTTACAACCCACTCATTTTAACCCTGAATGTAAATGGCTTAAACTTCTCAATCAAATGTTATAGATTAGTAGCCTTAATTTAAAAATATATATATATATGTCATTTATATGCTGCCTATTGGAGACACATCTTACCAACAAAGATCAGCAGAAACTATATCTCATGGATTGTTTTTTTAAAGATTTATTTGTTTTTATTGGGAAGTGAGAAATCCGGAAAGGAAGATGTTCCATCTGTTGATTCACTCCTCAACTGGTCACAATGGTCGGAGCTGTGCTGATCTGAAGCCTGGAGTCAGGAGCTTCTTCTGGGTCTCCCACACTGGTGCAGGGTCCCAAGGCTTTGGGCCATCCTCCACTGCTTTCCCAAGCCACAATCAGGGAGCTGGATGGGAAGTGGGGCTACTGGGACACAAACCAGCATCCATACAGAACTGATCCTGGCACAAGCAAGGAAAGGACTTTAGCCACTAGGTTACTGCATCAGGCCCATCTGACATTTTGAATTTTTAAAATTTTCATTTCTTCAGTTTTTCTCCTTGTATTAAATTCTTCATTGACTCATGGCTCATACAGCAGCATCATTTTCTTCAAGAAGATTCTTGATTTTCTTTTTCATTTCTTCAGTAACGCATTGGTATTTTGGTAGGATGTTACTTCAAGGAATTGTGAATTTCAATTTTTCTTCCCATTGTTGATTTTGTTTTGCAGTTTTTCATTTAAGGACATGTATAGTAACTGTGCAATGGAGACTATCATATCCATATGTGAGGATACAATGCAGTATGCATCTTTACTTTCAGATCAAAGATAGACTCCAAAAGAAAGTGTTAAATATAACTTGACACTAGAATGCTGGACTCTCTGCCATTTTCCATGCCTGTAATAATGGACTTACGACTGTTTATGAAGAACTATACTATTGTAACAATACAGGGGAACTCAGTGCTTGGGAAGAGGAAAATTGGGGAAGGGAATAGGGGAAATCTCTAGCCTTTGAAATTGTATAATAAAATAGTAATAATGGACAAAAAACAACAACGAAGCTTTACAAAGACAAATGTAATGTAGGTGTACCTAAGTAAGTTAAAGGAAAGGTACAGTAGCTAAAAATCTAAAGAAAAAATAATGTTAAATATAGTTTTGAGATCACCCATGTTTAACATTTAATTCAATTATTTAGAAAAAGTCTTGGGATTCTGAGGAATGATTAGGGATTGCACTGTCTTTTGTTTTTTGAAAAAAATGACTATAATGAAAACATTTCCTAAATACCCATATCTAATTCCTAGGACTTCTTTAAATGACAGAAATCTTCCAAGCCCTTATGAACATCAAGTACCGCTTAAGTACAACCTCATTATTTATTGTTTACCCTTAGCAACTGACTGCCAGACTTTGAGCTCTACAACTTTGAAAATTTGCACTAGTTGATTTCTAATTATAATTAGTCAATTGGCATTCCACCTTCAGACCCTTTCTGCCAGAATGAGTGCACCAACTCCAGATACAATTCATCTTTTCAGACTTTAGTCCTTCCTTCTTGTGAAAGAATTGTGGCAAAGGATTAAATAGTCAAGACAATGCTGCAAATGCCAAAGCATAAAAGAGCAAGAGCAATATTCTCTCTCTCCTTTTAAGATTTATTCATTTTTCTTGCAAAGGCAGATCTGCAAGGAGAAGGAGAGACAGAAGGAAAGATCTTTCCCCAAGTTGCTGCAATGGCCAGGGCTGAGCCAATCAAAAGCCAGCAGCCAGGAGATTCTTCCAGGTGTCTTTCTCAGTACAGGGTCCCAAGGCTTTGGGCCATCCTCGAGTGCCTTCCCAGGCCACAACTAGGGAGCTGAGGGAAGTGGAGGAACCAAGACATGAACAGGTGCCAATTTGGGATCCTAGCATGTACAAGGTGAGGATTTAGCCACTGGGTCCCAGATAATATTCTTATGAAAACTACAAACATGTAATTTCAGTATTTACAGTCTACTTATCTATTCTATGAGATCTATCTGCTTCAGGTTTGCTGATCTTGAGAATATAGGTATATCTAAAAGAGCATTCTATAAGAGGTAAACTATTTCAATAAAAACATAAGTGATGTGATAGAGCTTACTTACTATGTATTCACATAGAATTAAATAATCAAATATGTAAATTATGTCGTATGTGTTCATTCAGTTACCCCATTTATAGGAACAGAAAATATAAATTTATATCAAGATCAACTGCTATAAAAAATTTGTTGTCAGGATGTCAAAGTATCTATAAAAAATATTTAGATTATAGAAAACATTTAAAAATACACATGTAGACAAACTGATATAATCTGACATTGACTTACAAAGCTAGGTTTTAAACAGCTGACCATAGTAACCATTTTTAACATAATCCACAAATCATGGCTTCTCTTTCCTTATTTCAATAAACACTTGTGATATTAAATTCATATTATCAAGGAGCTATTTCTCAATCTTTAGGATTTCAAAATACAAGCACCACGGAGACACCAACTGACTGAACATGTATTTGATTCATATGTGGTAAAACATACACTAATTTATTTTTTAAAATGCTGTGGCAATAGAAATAAAATTTAGGATTTCCTCCTTTGCCTTCTTATGTTACTTTAACTCCTTTCACACACACAATAATTCAAACACATATTTTGCAATCCTTGAAAAAGTGAGTGTCTACTATGTTTCAGCCACAACAAAGATCACACATAAATAAAGTGTTGCCTATAATTTCAAGTTATTCAAAACTTAGCATGGTGCCTGGCATGGTAGTCTAGTGGCTAAAGTCCTCGTCTTGCATGTGCCAGGATCCCAAATGGGTGCAAGTTTGTGTCCCAGCCATTTCACTCCCTTTTCCGCTCCCTACTTGTGGCCTGGAAAAGCAGTATAGGATGGCCCAAAGCCTTGGGACCCTGCACCTGTGTGAGAGACCTCAAGAGGTTCCTGGCTTCGGACTGGCTCAGCTCTGGCCATTATGGTCATTTGGGGAATGATCCAGCAGATGGACAGATCTTTCTCTCTGTAAATCTACCTTTCCAATACAGTAAATTAATCTTTAAAAAAAAAAACAATATGGATAGACACATCCAACAATGTAAATTAACATATAATACAAACATAAACAAGATACTAATACTTTCATAGCACATAGGAGAAAGAAATTTAGTCTGGGGCCAGCTCTTTGGTGTAGTGGGTAAAAGCTGCTGCCTGTGGTGCCAGTATCCCCTATGGGTGCTGGCTCAAGACTTGGATCTTTTCTTCCAACTCAGTTCCCTACTAATGCGTCTCAGACAGCAGAAGCTAATAGCATATGGCCTGGGGCTCCTGCAACTCACAGGGGAGACACAGAAAAAGCTCCTGGCTTTCAGCTTCAGGCCAGGCAGGGAGGGCTGCTACACCTGCTAGCATATTGGGATCCTGGGCTGGCAGGAGGTCTGTAGGGGGAACTTGTAGAGCTCCCTTGCTAGGCTACAGCACCTACTGGTGACACCTAAGAGCCAGGTCTGGGAGCAGGCAGGACCAGACTGGGATGCAGCACCCTTTGACATTTGTATGAGCCAGGTCTGGAGGCAAACCAGGCAGGTTGTTCTGCAGAGCACTCAGGCACAAATGCAAGTCAGGATGAGTGGCAGGCCACACTGGGTAGGACCACAGCACTGGCCAGTTGACATGAGAGCTGGTACTAGGAGTGGGCCAGGATGGGCAATGCTGATGCACCCACTGGCAAGATCTGGTCTGGGGGAAAGGTGGGCTATATTAGGCTTCAGCACCTGCTAGTGAATGCCGAGACTGAGACCAAGCCATCTCAGACTGGGCCACAGCACCCACTGGCAAATGCAAGAACCAGGGCTGGGAGCAAGTCTAGTAGGGGAACCTCCAGTACTTCTCTGCTGGGCCACTGCTTCAATGCATGAATGTGAGAGCTGGGACTGGCTGTGGGTCAAGCTAGACTAAGGTTCTGCACCTGCTAGCATGTGAGAAAGCCAGAATGGGTGTGGGCCAGCCATAGCACGAGCTGGTACATGTCAGGACTGGGTGCAAATCAAGTCAGGCCTGACTGCGGTACTCCCTGACAGGAACAAGATCTGGGACTGGCAGCATGCCAGGCAGGGGAATTGTGGACATTCCCCTGCTAGATTATACCAATTGTTGGTTAACTATGAGAACCAGGGCATCTGCTGGTATAATGTGAGGAATGGGTCTGTGGCAGGCTACTGGTTGTGCTGGGCTGCAACACCCAGCAGTTCACATGAGATATGGGGCTGAGACAGAACTAATCAGGCAGTTTGCATCCATCAGTATGTGTGTTGGCTGATGCAAGTGAAGGACAGAACCTGACTTTGCAGTGGCTAGCACACTTAAGTCTGAAATCTCTCCAGGTGAAGTTTTTTGGGGGATTCCCCAACTAAATCACTGGACTCAGACTCTAGCCATCCCCAGAACACCACAGGATATGTGGTCCGACTTGGAGCGTATGTGTTGGGACTGGGCCTCCTGAGCTACTGCCTGTGTAGTATAGTAAACAGCATGCTGAAGCACACCAGGGACATAACAGCCAGCTCATCTGGACCAGTAGAGGGCATCAACAGCCTCATCAGTGGATGGAATAAGCTGCACAACTCTGGCTAAGCTCTGCAGCACATTCCTGGGTCTCTGAACACACTAAGGTGGACTTTGTCGACCAATAGACCTTGGGAAAATATTGTAAACCCTGGAGCAACAAAACCAACAACTCCTCAGAACACTCTTCCGCACACTGGGGTTCTAAGGCATCATCAAATGACTGTCCCCATCCCCAGGTGCAAATGCAGCTTCACACCAAGGAGTGGCCCCCTCCCCTGCAGACACAAAAGGGGGGGAGGGGGAAGAAAAATTAAAACATTTGCTCCACCAATATTTCTTCTTTTTTTGGTCTAGTAAGAAGACTTTATTAAGAAACTGAATGTCTTTCCACTGTATATAAAGATTTTATTATGTTCTCATTTATAATGATGTGATCTTTCCTTTGGCATTTAATCAGAAAGCTTGTATTACTCAATTTTTCATTACTTTAATTAATGCACATGAGAGAAGCAACTTGAAAAGGAAGAAAGTTTATTCTGGCTTACAATTTATGAGGTGCACAGACCAAGACTGGGTGACCCCATTGGTTCAGACACCTGATAAGGGTGAAAAGTTACAGATGAAAAATTACACAAGTCAGGAAGCTCAGAGTTATAGGGAACACACTCACTCGGCTTATAAAACCAACTCCCTCTTGAAAATTACCTTCAGAAGTCAAGGCCTAAATGACCTAGAGAACACCCATAATGGCCATCTGCCAGATGCCATAATTACATCCAGCCTCCATTCTTGATTCATCAATCATTAACATCAAACCATTAATTGTTAGCTTAATACTTTGGGATTTAAGAGTTACAGAAGTTTTGAGATTCAAATCCTGTTCAAACCTAAACCTAGCCAGAGCAATTTAAAGTCATAATCCATCTTCTTTCCAGATTTAGTATTTTAAGTTAAATATCTATTCAGAATGGCCATAAGTAAAACCTTTCTTTGATATTTCATATGACAAATCAAGTAGTTTATAGTCTTCATTCTTATGAAGAATACTGCTGTATTTTACTTTTCTTGTACTTTTAATTCTCTATTTACCTTTCGCAATAGATTGTTTTTACAAATTAAGCACAGAAATAGTCTTGTCCTAGTATTTAATTATACTAATGTATAGTATTAATGTGATTTGTAGTAACTGTAAAGAACTTAGAACTTACTATAAGAAATTAGTAAAATTAAAACAATTGTTTGTTGATCTGTCCAATGCTAATTAAATATCTAATTATGTATGATAGAGAAAAATGCTGTTTTTTATTTATGCAGAAAATGATGTGTGAGACTAAAGTATTTGTAAAATCAGAAACAAATATATGTAACAGGAAATGTACTTTATGTCTTCAAATGTCTTTAAATATAATATTTATATATGCCAATTCCATATCACTAAACACATGCAGTACGCATATAACACACTATGCAGCCTATTGTAGGTTTATCACCCCCTGGTCTGCACCATGTTTGCAGTACCCGAGCTTCCAAAAATCTGCATGTAAACGGACCTAAATTTCATTCCAGGACTTTGTATGGGTCTCTTTTTTGGGGGTGGGGAGGCTGGAGTCTCTTTTAACCTGTCTTCCTTAATGGACATATCCAAAAATAGGGAGAAATTGTGATTAGTGTTTGGACATACAATCAAGGTTCTTCAAAGTGCTGATACAACAGGAACAAAGAGTCAAATGAGAAAATTTGTGTTTCACAATATCCTTTTCAACTATTTCCACAGGACCCACAACTGTCAGGTGAGTATAATGAGTCTTGGATCAGGCCCGGCAGCGTGGCCTAGTGGCTAAAGTCCTCACCTTGAACACCCCGGGATCCCATATGGGCACCGGTTTTAATCCCGGCAGCTCCACTTCCTATCCAGCTCCCTGCTTGTGGCCTGGGAAAGCAGTTGAGGACGGCCCAAAGCTTTGGGACCCTGCACCTGCATGGGAGACCTGGAGGAAGTTCCTGGCTCCTGGCTTTGGATCGGTACAGCACTGGCTGTTGCGTTCACTTGGGGAGTGAACCATCGGACGGGAGATCTTCCTCTCTGTCTCTCCTCCTCTGTATATCTGACTTTGTAACAAAAATAAATAAATCTTTAAAAATAAATAAGAGTCTTGCATCTAAACTCATAATACAGAGCTTCAGAGTCCATATTTCTAAGGACCATGTAAGTTCTAAAAGTAGATTTGGTACTTTTTTTAAAGATTCATTTATTTTTATCTGAAAGGAAGATGTACAGGATAGACACAGAGAGAAGGTATTCTGTCCACTGATTAACTCCCAGATGTTTGCAACAGCCAGAGATGGACTGAATTAAAATCATGAGCCAGGAGCATCCTCCAGGTCCCCCACATGTTTACAGGGTCTCAAGGACCTGGGGCATTCTTTGCTGCCTTTCTGGGCCACAAGCAGAGAGCTGAATTGGAAGCAGAGCAGCTGGGAAACGAACTGGTGCCCATACTGGATGCTGGCACCACATGGTGGAGGATTAGCCTATTGAGCCATAGCACCAGACCCAGATTTAGACTTCAATGGGCAAATCATTAGAAGAAAAATCCAACCGCTCAGGTTATCTTTTCCTAAATGATAAGTGCATAAAAGAAATATCCTTCATATTCATGCATCTTTTTCCTGATTAAATACTTTAGCTATATTCAAATACTCTATCTTGGGTTCTCTGCTTTTTATTCCTTTTCAAAATTATATTCGTTGCACTCAGGTTGCCTGAATAAAGGGTGTATCATTCACTAATTTAAAGATCACCCTAAATCAACTCTAGATTTGGTGACTATTACCTTGCAGATCCATCATTATATCAGGACGCTAAGTGGCTACTTTATTTAATTGTTGGTGTCTAACTGAATCTGCTCTGTTTTCAAACTCCCAAACAGGTCAATTTAGTTCAATGACTGAGTAAATCCTGATGACAAAAGCTCCTATGCTCAATACACCATTAATAAACTATGGATTGGCTATAGTTATGCTAACTAGGCATTTAGTAAAGTATGGTAAAGATGGCAAGATCACAGTTTAATTACATTCCATGTTGAAAATAACTTCACAACGGTAAACTGATTAAAGACATCAGTAAATCAGAAAACTCAGAAGGAGACCAGCATCACAGAGTAGCAGTTAAGGCTGCCAATTGTGATGCCTGCATCCCAGGCAGATTCCCGTAATATCCCAGCTGCTCCACTTCCAAACCAGTTCCCTATAGAAGGCCTAGGAAAAGCAGGAGAGTGCTTGGACTCCTACCATCCACAAGGAAAACCTGGAGGAAGGTCTTGGCTTCAACCTGAACCAGCCCTGGTCTTGGCATCCTTCTGGGGAATGAGATAAGGAATGGAGTATCTGGCTTCTGTCTCTCCCCACTCCCTCTTTCTCTAACTCCTTCAGGCAGATACAGGAATGTTTTAAAAAGAGAAGGGATGGGAAGAGAGGGGAAGAGAGAGGAGTAAAGAGGATGGAGGTGGGGAGGAGAGGGGAATGATGGGAAAGAACAGGAAGAGAGGTAGGAAGAGAGGGGAGTGGCCCTATTGTGGCAAATTCTATCAAACTAGACTGCAGAACCACTTGGAAAGTGCAAGATTCAAGCACTGGAGCGAGCCCAGTAGGGAAACTAGGCACTTCTCTGATGAGTTGCAGCTTACACTGGTGAGCATGAGAAGCAAGACTTTGGTGGGGTGGGGGGGGGTGGGGAGTAGGGGTAGGGGGGCTGGGGGAAGGAATAGGGGTGAGGAGCTTCAATGCCCATTAACATGTACAAGAGCTGAATGGGAAGTCAGACAGACTGGAAAACTCTGCTGCATATACTGACAAACACAGGAACCAGGGCTGGGAACAGGAATGGTGTGGGTTATTTAGGGTTGCTGCGATGAGTCTGCAGTTCCCAATGGCATACATGAGGGCATCGCGTGTGGTGGGCAGGGTAGGGCTGGGCCACAGCATCTACTGGTTTACGTAAGAGACGGGGTTAGGGATGGAACTGACCCAGCAATTGCAAATGCCAATGTGTGTAGGCTGATGTGTGTGCTGGACAGAGCCGGGTCCTCATACTGGTAAGCACACACACAGTCAGATCTGGAATCACTTCAGATGAGGTCTCTTTAGGCATCCCCCCAGGTGAACCACTGGACTCAGAACTTCAACCATGTGGAGAATCACAAGAGTTGTTGTCTGACCATGGAGTACAAGTGTCAGAACTTGGCCTCCTCATTGGCTTAGAGCAGTGCACAGCATACTCAGATATGTATGAAGGATATGACAGCCCACTGGTGTCTGCAGAGGACATCTGGTACCATAGCAGAGGAAGGAAAGCAGAACAAATTGGTCAACTACCCCAGCCAAACGTTGACAGCAAATATCTGGGCGAATGGAGACTCTAAGGTAGACTATGTCAGCCAATAGACCTTGGAAGGATTTCCTCATCCTTGGATCAGTGAGATCAACAGCATTTCAGAACTATCAGAAACACCTGAAAATAATCCTAGGAGCATGCTTCACATCTGAGAACTTGGAATGATACCAGTGGTAGTTCCCCATCCCCAGGTACTGAGGTGGGTTGGGAGGTTGGGGAGGTTATATTTTCCCCATTCCCCTAGATACAGGAAGAAGAAAATTTGGAAACAATGGTCTCACCCACTTTTCCCTAATCCTCGACTCTTCCCACCCTAATCAACTATGTAAGCATCATCAAAAATAATTTTTTAAATAGTAAATTTTAAAAAGCATACCTATTAGGAGGCTGTAGCTAACATAACACTTATTAGTGACTACAAGCTTTACCCTTAACACTTGAAACAACTAAGTGTCTTCTAATTAGCACCTCTCAATGTTCCACCGGATTTAGAATTCTACTAGTTGTACTAGAATTTTGACTCTAGTCAACGAAGTGATAGAAGAAATAAAGTATACGGATTAGATATGAATAAAAACCTCTGCCTGTAGAAATCCAACAACAGAAATTCTCCAATTAAGAGATTATAGGGAGGACTTACACAAAGGCTTCACTTGACAACCCCTCATGCAAGTATCAGCATCTCATGTAGTTACTAGTTGGTGTCCTGGCTACTCCATTTCCAATCCAGCTCCCTGTTTTTGGCCTAGAAAGCATAGGAGGGTGGCCCAAAGCGTTCAGACCCTGTACCCACATGAGAGAAGCTCCTGGCTTCTGGCTTTGGATTGGCTCAGCTTGGGCCATTATGGCCACTTGGGGAGTAAAAAAGCAGATGCAAGATCTTTCTCTCTGTCTCTTTCTCTCTGTAAATCTGACTTTCCAATAAGCATAATTTAAAAAAAAAAGATTATACAAGGTTACAGTTTGGGTATTAAAAAGTCTGAAATTTGGGCCTGGTACATTTGCTCAGCAGCTAAAGTCTGCCTTGCATGCTCTGGGATCTCGTATGGATGCTGGCTCTAATCCCGGCGGTCCCACTTCCCATTCAGCTCCCTGCTAGTGGAAAGCAGCTGAGGATGGCCCAAAGCTTTGGGAGCCTGCACCTGCATGGAACAGCTGGAAGAGGCTCTGGGCTCCTGGCTTCAGACTGTCATAGCTCCGGCTGCTGCGGTCACTTGGGGAGGAAATCATCAGAAGCAAGATCTTCCTTCCTAGCTCTCCTCCTCTCTCTATATCTGACTTTGCAATAAAAATAAATAAATCTTTTTTTAAAAAGTCTGAAATTACAGGGCACTGGAACACTTAAAGGAAAACACTACTATAAAACAACCACTCATTAATTTCAAAATCTTTTTGCACACACAAAAAAAACTTTTCATTCTTTTTTTCCACGAACTTACTTAAGATTTATTTATTTATTTATTTGAAAAGCAGAAACACAGAGGAGGATGGCAGAGAATTTTCCAACACTAGTTCACTCCCCAAACAACCACAGTTGCTGGAGGTGGGCCAGTCAGAAGCAAGGTGCTTCTTCTAGGTCTTCCACATCATTGCAGAGGCCCAAGCACATAGATCACCGTGCACTGCTTTCTCAAGCACAAGAGCAGGAGTCTGGATCAGAAGTGGAACAGTTGGACTTTTGGCAGCACCATATGGGATGCCAGCATCACAAATGGCAGCTTTACCTACTATGTTATAGTACCAGCCCTTCTACAAACTTCTTGAAGTACTCTTGTACAAGCATTCATATTACAGGTCAAACAGTAAGCAATACATTCTTAAGATTTATTTATTGTATTTGATAGGCAGAGTGAGTGAGAACATTCATTCACTGGTTCACTTTCAAAACGGCCTCGATGCCCAGGGCTGGTCCAGGACAAAGCTAGGAGCCTAGAACTTGCTCCAGGTCTGGGACAGAGACCCAAGCACTTGGGCTCTTCTCTGCTGCCTTCCCAAACACATGAACAGAGATGAATCAGACATACATGCTGCTCTCCCAGCAGCAGACAGGAGGTGTCAGCATTGCAGGTGGCATGCAAAATGACTGTGCCAACAATGCAGTCACCAAAAATAAAATCTAGTCCTTGATTATTTACATGTAAATTCTAATCACAAATGAGAGGATATATTCCCTATCAAAACAAGCTCTAATCATAACAGCAATATCAATTCTTGATTTCTGCACGACCTGTCATATATTAGAAACCTTGTAAATGTCAACAGACAGAATAATCAGGGGGGTGAGTGAAGAAAATAATGTGGCTGAATACCTATCTGGTACAAGATTTTAAAAAGACAAATAATGGGGGGAAAAAAGAGAAATATACACAAAAATGTTCAAAAGCTAATGCCACAAATACTCTATCAGAAGAAACCAAATTTTTAAGTGGAAAGGAAAAACCAAGCAAGTCCCTAAGCTACATAAATGCAAGAGGATGAACTAAGAAGAAACAAGAATACTACATGAGAAAGATGATGTAATATTAAGATGCAGAGAGAATAAAGAACTACTCACACCTCCTGTTTTGCATCCATCTTCCCCACCAAGGAGAACTGAGAAGAAAACTGGAAAAGGTAGAAGAAACATAGTTAAAAAGTAAATGAAGTTAAAATGAGATAAGAAGACAGTAAGAGAACACCTAGATTTTTTTTTTTTTTAATTACTTCTTATCTTGGGGGCTGGACGGCAGTATAATGTAGTAGGCTTTGCTTTCACCTTTGGTGCAAGCATTCCTGACAGACTCCTGGTTCAAATCTCAGCTGCTCCACTTTCAATACGGCTCCCTACTTATGGCCTAGGAAAGCAACAGAGAATGGCTCAAACTCTTGGACCCCTGCACCCAAGTGGGAGTCCCAGAGGAGGCTCCTGGCTCTCCAGCTCAGCTCCATCTGTCATGGCCATTTATCAAATGAACCAGTAGATAGGAAGATCTCTCTGTCTCTCTTTGTGTAATTCTTCCATCCAAATAAAAATAATTTTAAAAAATTATTTTGTCTAAAGATCTAAATGATCATCAGCCTGAATTGCATACACACACAGACACACACACACACACACACACACATATCCAATGTATATAAACCATAGAAAAAAGGAAACTTTGCAAATGAACTGTTTTTTCTGAATGGAGAAAAAACGTTTTACAGAAAAATATACATATAAGAAATAACCTGTGCATCAAATTCAAAAGTATGATTTGCAAGATGACTTGAAAGCATTAAAAAAGATAGAAAGGTTACATCACCAGCCTATTTTATTCTATTACAAGTGATTACTAAAACTTTCCATTATCACTAAACTGCAAAGATTTACTCATTTATGCATTTTAATAGAGAAAGCAATGAAGAGGGAAAGATAGATAGAGCCAGAGAATGAGTCTTTCTTCCACTTACTCCCAAAATGGAGTTAAAATAAACTACAAAAACTAAAGAAACTGAAAAAAAGCTTGAAGAAATTTCTAATTCTTGACCCTTCACATGTACTTTTAAGTGCTAGACTATTTCGTGAGTCATACTGTCTTTCTTAGCGACTCTCAAACACAACATGAAAACGATTAAAGATGCCAGTTTATTGCAGTGCCTGTGATATCCGGTTTCAGTGATAACGGCTCTATTAACTGGGTAACTGCCACTCACTTGAAATGCCTGCATTAATTTCTACCTCTTGGCTTCTACCCAGTCTAGTCCCTGCCATTGAGGGCATTTGTGTTGGTGAACCATCAAATGTGAGCTCCTGTTCTCCCTGTCTCTCCAACAAACTAAGCAGTCAAAAATAAACATAGGTGTCTGCTCTTTTAAAGAACTGCAAATTTCTCTAACTTTACATATACATTAGGAAGAACAATTTTTTCCCTTTATTTTTATTTGAAAAGCTGACAGAGGTCTTCCATCTGCTGGTTCACTCCCCAAATGCCTGTAACTGCTAGGGCTGGGTCAGTTGTAAGCCTACCAGAATTTAAATCGAGGTATTCAAATTAAGTAACAGGAACCAACACAATGCAGCAAACAACCACTGCCTATCAGAGCCTTCCACACAGAAGATGTTTTGGAAACAAAGGAGAGAGAGCATAAGCACCAGTACTTGTAACAATAGGAGATGTAGGCATCCCAAGTAGTAACTTCACCAATCTGCCAAACATGCTGAACAATTCTTCAATTATCTTTGATATTTTTAGCAGTTTCAGGAGCAACACTAATATGATTGACAAGTTCTGCTCCTTAATCCTCCAAATTAAAATCAATTTCACTGCAATTCTAACTTCTCTTAAGGTAGCTCCTAGCTTTCTCAATAGCTCAGTCCCCTAGCAGGAATTTGGATTTTTCTATTTTTGTTTCTAAAAATCAGTGGCTTGAAATTCAAACAGCATATTATACAAATGCACTAATCTCACCTGGTTATCTATCTTACTCATTCATAGCCTAAGCATCCTATCCACTACTCTATTCATGTCGCTTCTTGGAAGGAAGGAGGGAGGTATATATTTATTTAACATAGTTCCCTATTTGTTTCATGTAAACATTATTTCCATCCTAGTTTCTTACAATTTCTGTCCGTAACTCCATCTCAACCACTGATCCACCATGCTCATGCTCATATTCGAGATGAGAAGACTTATCAGTAAGGATCTACAGTTCCTTTTAAGAAATCAGAAACCATACTCTAGGCCCAGGCCCACTTTTGGACCAACACAGCAATCTCTCAAAAACTCTCAATTTCAAACATCTTTACCCCTAACATTTCATGCTCAAGTTTTCCAACATTACTCCAACTTTATGTAGACCTAAGATAAACACATTATTATTCATCCCTCATGTTCTTCTTCATTTAATCTAAAATCCCTAAAAGTCTATCATACCAAGACCAGTCAATAAATTCAGGTCTCTACCACTTTGTGCTTGTTCCCATACAAATGAACTGGGAAGGAAATGAATCCTTAGGAGGGAAATAGATGATGATTTAATTAAAGAAAAAAAAAGAAAGAAAGAAATGCTAATAGGTATTTTCTCATATTCTATTCAATCCCCAGTCTCCTGGATGGCGACTTCATATCCCTCTCTTCCCCTCAAATCCTACCATCATCAACTGTTTGCCTTTATCTCACTGTAAAGCAGAAGCCATCAATTTCCACAAGGTCTCATCACTATAACTATTAACTTACCTATCTACAGCTATTTCAAAATAGATTATCTCTGCCACTTATTTCGTTAGTATGGGAAGAAGTTTACACTCCTATATAAGGCTAACTCTTCTAATACATAAGGGTAAGCTTCTAACGATCCTTCCTTCACTGCACCAAATTTAATCCTATCTCCAAATTATTCCCTGTAAATACACTTTAATTTCTCCTATCTTAAAAAATTCAACCGTTCCCTGAAAGCCAACTCATTTCTCCAAATGGCCAATCTATGCTTTTCATCTACAATTTTCTCAATTACCTCCTAAAGTCACAGGATCAGACTTTGTTCACACCACTACCCTGACATTCTTTATCATGATTATTCATGACCCATTTATTTAATACTTGAATGAATAATATCTGATTCAACTAACAACTAATCAATCCCTCTCTGAAACACTTTTTCCACTTAACTTTCTGCATATAACTTTCTCCTGACTTCCCTAGCATTCATTTACTTACTCTGTGGATCTGGTTTGTGTCCCTGTATCATGTACTAGAAATTTGGTCAGCAAGTTACAATATTTAAAATAAAATTTTAAAATTTAATTTGAAAGTCAGAGTTGGAGAAGGGAGGCAAATTGGGAATGTGGGTTTCAGAGACAGAGGCACTCTCCAAATGGCCCCAACAGGCCAAACAAGGTTGGGTCAGGCAGAAGCCAGAAGATGTTTGAATACAAGAAGTATTTGGCAGGGTGACTAGTAACTAAAGTCTTTGCCTTGCATGTGCCAGGATCCCATGAGGGCATCAGTTTGTTTTCCCGGCTGCTCCATTTTCCATCCAGCTCTATGCTTGTGATCTGGGAAAGCAGAAGAGGTCTGCCCAAGGTCTTAGGACCCTGCACCCATGTGGAAGATCCGGAGGAGGCTTCCGGCTCCTGGCTTCAGATTGGGTCAGCTCCAGCTGAGGTGGCCACTTGGGGAGTGAATCAGCGAACTGAAGATCTTTCTCCTTCTCTCTGGAAATCTGCCATTCCAATAAAAATAAATAAATCTTTAAAAAAAAAAAAAAAGTTAGCACTTGGAGATCTGCTGCTGCTTTCTCCGGCACATTAGCAGGGAGAAGAACTGGAAGTGGAGCAGGTAGGGCTTGAACCAGTGCCCGTATGAGATACCAGTACTGCATCTGACAGCTTAAACTCTATTCCACAGCACCAAGTAATAGTATCCAAGGCAGCAGAACTTTTGATAGATAAGACCTACTGGGAATTGATAGGATCATGTAAGTATAACCCACAGAAGGGATTAATGTGCACCTTATAAGGCTAAAATAGGTCTTCTGGGACTGTATTAATTCTTCTAAGAATGGACTTTTACAAAGCAAGGTAACCTCCGCTCTTCTCCAGTGGTCCTTTGCACTTTTCTACTAGGTTGTAACACAGCCAGAGGACATATTGCCAATGCTAATGCTGCACTACTTGTATTTTCATCCATCAGCACCTTGAGCAAATAAACCACTTCACTAAGAAAAACAGGGGGAAACTCAGTCGCATATATTTTGTTACAGAAACACAAAATGGACCAAAAGAACTGTAAACACTGCTCCAGGGGTCATTACTTAGACGTTTTTATCTGCATTCACTCCATACTAATTCATGCAGTCTCACAGCTTTAAATTCCATTTATATGACAACTGCTCTCAGACATTCTCCAGCCTAAGCTTCTGCCTTGAATGAACAAACTTGATACCTGAACAGACTACTTCACTTAAATACCTAATAAGCATCCCAAACTTGCCAGCCCTCAAAAAACAAACTCCTAATCCTTAGCACCAACTACTCCCTTTATGAAATCTGCTCCCAGTCAATGCCTATTGTAGAGAATGACAATTCTATCTTTACAGCTGCTAGAACAACTTAGAACCCATTTTAACTCTTGTATTCAGCATCAAAAACCACTCAGAAACTTACCTTATCAATCCTGTTTCAAATAAACATGAATCTGAGCATTTACTTCCACCACCATCACTATCTGATAAAGTTATCAGAATTTAAATTTTTTCCACTTTAGGATTCTTACCTAGAAATCCAAAATGCGAAGTTTTTTTTTTTTGGAATACAAGTGCTAAGGTTCGTCCTAGTCTTTCCATCTTATCTAGAGTAAAGGTAATCCTCATAATATCCTTCAAAAACTATTCCGTTTTACTACTCTTACTACATTTGCTATTTTGGAGGCATGGTTTGTCTTCTGAAAATCTGTGCTGGAAGCTTAGACCTCAATGTAAGTACTGAGAGGCCGTAAAATGTTTTAAACGGTGAGGTTATGAAGGGCACAACTCCTGTGATTGATGCCTTTTTTTTGTGAAACAATACTGGATCTTGAGGCATTATGGTGCCTATAGCAAGAGTAAGCAGGCTGTTACATAATGTGTCCAGCTTTCCCTGTTCCATAACCATGTGAACTCTCTTTCCTTCATTATCATGTTATGATACAGTATGAGGTCTGCATGTTAGTGCCATGCTCTTGGACTGGTAGAACTATCAACCTTTTTTCTTTATAACACTCAGTCTCGGGTGTTATCTCATACTAACACAAAATGGACTAAAACATCTTTTGATCTTTTCTTCCTACTTGCCAAATTTTTACTCCTCTCTTGCCATACTAGCTTCAAAGCTTCTGACACATGCTAGGTTTACTCCAATCCCAGAGGCTGTGCAGTTCCTCTTTCCTATGTCTGAAACACTGTTACTCTAGATACCTAGATACTCCCCTTGGCTCCTTTCTTGCCTTCAAGCTGTTAACCAAAAGTCATCTTCTCACAGACAGATTTATTTTAATTATCTAAAGAATCATCTCATCCTCCCACACACTATTTTCTGAAATTTGTCACTCAAAAGTCACCTCCTCAGAAGTATTTATTCTCTATTTAATCTAAAATAGAACTTCATCTCCCAAATACTATTTTCTAGCATTTACCTGTATTTTATATGCCATTTTTTTCTTCTCACATTAAGCTGATTACTAAAAAAGAATGAATTTGGTCTCTTTTTGCTCACCACCACATTCCCATTGCCTGATTAATTATGTATAGGTATGCAAAACAAGTCTGTGGAACAGATTTTAATTCCAGTAACTTCCACTTTAGTTAATAATTGCTATCAGACACTTGATAAATGCTAGCATACTTGAAGACTGTGCAGAAAATGATCTTATCACAGGATAAATTACACAACTAATAGCACATATTCAGAACTATCTTTTCACATAACTGTAGCTTTAAACTGTATCCCTTTTTTCCTTTACAGAAATGTTATTATGTAAACTTAAGTTATTATGTGAACTGCTAATGAGAAACCAATTTTAAAGAGTCATATGGGGGTTGGTGCCACTACGAAGTAGGCTAACCTTCATCTTGTGGCACTGTCACCCCATACGGGCAGTTTGCATCCCAGCTGCTACACTTCCAATCTAGCTTCTTCCTGTGGTCAGCGAAACCAGTGGAGGATGCCTCAAGTCCTAGGGCCCCTGTACCATGTGGGAGATGTGGAGGAAGCTCCTGGCTTCAGATCTGCTCAGCTCTAGCCATTGTGGCCACTTGGGATGAAAGATATCTCTCTATAGCACCTTCTCCTGTCTTTCAATTAAAAAAAAAGTTTTTAAAAGTAATGTGAAGAATACCTCCATATAAACCACAAAAACATCACAAGTAAAACTGTTCCTTATGATTAAATACTACTTAAATTCTGTAACTCTTCAGGGCCCGGCGGCGTGGCCTAGCGGCTAGTCCTCGCCTTGAACGCCCCAGGATCCCCATATGGGGACTCTAATCCCGGCAGCTCCACCTCCCATCCAGCTCCCTGCTTGTGGCCCTGGAAAGCAGTCCAGGACGGCCCAAAGCTTTGGGACCCTGCATCCCCGTGTGGGATACCCGGAAGAAGTTCCTGGATCCTGGCTTCAGATCGGCATAGCATTGGCCGTTGTGCTCACTTGGGGAGTGAATCATCGGACGGATCTTCCTCTCTGATCTCCTCCTCTCTGCATATCTGACCTTCCAATAAATAAATAAATCTTTAAAAATAAAAAAATTCTGTAACTTTAGAGTCAGCAAAAAATTGAGCTTTTTGTTCAGGGGCCAGTGCTGTAGCACAGTGGCTAGAGCCTCTACCAACTGGTTGCTGGTGAAGCAGTATAGGACTGTTCAAGTTCTTGACTCTTACAGCCAAATGGAGCCAAAAGAAGCTCCTGGCTCTTGGCTTTAGACTGGCCCGGCTCCAGCATTGTGGTCATCTCGAGAGTGGTTTGAACTAGCATGACAGTGCTAGAAGAGGAGATATATATTAGGATTCTGGATGCATACCAGTAAGACCTCACTGGACAGACTGGAAACAGGTGAGAAAGAAAAGCAGCAAAAGTGACTGCAAAAGACTTAAAGCAGAAGGATGAAATCATGGTACACTGAATGTAAAGACTTCAGAACACAGCAGATATGGTTACTATCAGAAGCTCAGCTGAGAACATGTTAAGTTTAAGACAACGATTAAAAAAAAAAAAAAAAACACTAGAACATTTCAATGTAAGTCCGAAATTCAGGGAAGAAGGGAAGATATCCAAATTAGGATATTAATGTGGGAGTCACCAGGATACAAATGGTAGTTAAGACTACATGACTAGATGCTATCACCAAAGACAAGCATGTGGATAAAAAAGATTAAGAAGTGAGACCTCGAAAATTTGTGGAAATGAGAAAAAGAAAAAAAAATGGGCCCGGCGGAGTGGCCTAGCAGCTAAAGTCCTCACTTTAATACGACGCCAGGATCCCATATGGGCACCGGTTCTAATCCCGGCAATTCCATTTCCCACCCAACTCGCTGCTTGTGGCCTGGGAAAGCAGTTGAGGATGGCCCAATGCTTTGGGATCCTGCATCTGCGTGGAGACCTGGAAGAGGTTCCTGGCTCCTGGCTTCGGATCTGCACAGCACCAGCTGTTGCACTCACTTGGGGAGTGAATCATCAGACGGAAGATCTTCCTCTCTATCTCTCTTCCTCTCTGTATATCTGACTTTGTAATAAAAATAAATAAATCTTTAAAAAAAAAACACAAGAATAAAGAAAAAATGACTTCAAAAGAGAAGTAGGGAAAATATGAGATAATCATAATATGCTAGATGCAACATAGCACCTGAAAGAGAAGGTGATGAGTCATACTGTATGTTGCTGACAGGCGCATTAAAAATATTGAGAATATTCGATTTAGTAAGCAGGTCACAACAGTTTACTTGAATGATGATGGCAAATCCTAGCTCAACAACAATCAGGATGTAACAGGAGTCTAGAAATAGAAGTCTATAGCACATTAAACACCTTACAGGTCAATGGAGCCAGACATATTAAAAGAAAAAATTGACTAGTGGAAAAAAATCTGTAAGTATTGTATAGAGTTAAAACATAATCTAAAATAAATACAGAGCTAAGTAGCTCTTTAAAAATTTGTAATGTTATTATTTATTTGCTTGGAACACATAATGAGAAAGACAAAAAAGGATTGTTTCCCATCCAATGGCTCACTCTGCAAATGTCTACAACAATCAGAACTGAACCAAGCTGAAGCCAGAAACTCCTTCTGGGTACCTGAGACACCATCTGCCAATTTTAGCCACTTTAGCAGGAAGCTGGAAAAACTGGGTGGCACTCAGGGCCTGGCACAGTGGCCTAGTGGCTTAAGTCCTCAGCTTGAACCGTCCAGGATCCCATATGCGTGATGGCTCTAATCCCAGCAGCTCCACTTCCCATTCAGCTCCCTAACTGTGGCCTGGGAAAGCAGTTGAGAACAACCCAAAGCATTGGGACCTTGCACCCACATGGGAGACCTGGAAAAAGTTCCTGGCTCCTGGCTTCTGATCGGCTCAGCTCCAACCATTGCAGCCACTTAGGGAGTGAATCATTGGACAGAGGATCTTCCTCTCTGTATATGACTTTCCAATAAAAAACAAAATAAATCTTTAAAAAAAAAAAAAGGGTGGCACTTAATGCCAGTGGCATCCCAAGCTGCATCAGCTTAACTTGTTGCATCACAATTCCTTGGCCCCTCAATAAATTCTCAAAAGAAAAGAACTCTTAAGTATTAAAGGTCACATTCCTAGCAATTAAGTTTTCAGGCTTGAATTCATTCAAAGCTTGCCACAGAAAACAACAAGTAAGAAAAGCACTCAAATGTTTACACCTTCCCTGACCTCAACTTTGGGTTTCCACATTTTATGAACTGCTAAATTCCACATTATTTGAAACAAGAGAAATAAGGTAACTTTAAAAAGAACGTTTTGAGGGTATTAGGATGCAGGATTTTCTTTTTTTTTTTTTAAAGATTTATTTTCATTACTTTTTTATTGGAAAAGCAGATATACAGAGAGGAGAGACAGAGAGGAAGATCTTCCGTCCGATGATGCACTCCCCAAGTGAGCGCAACGGCCGATGCTATGCCAATCCCAAGCCAGGAGCCGCTTCCTGGTCTCCCACACGGGTGCAGGGTCCCAAAGCTTTGGGCCGTCCTGGACTGCTTTCCAGGGCCACAGGCAGGGAGCTGGAAGGGAAGCGGGGCTGCCGGGATAGAACAGGTGCCCATATGGGCTCCCGGGCGTGCAAGGCGAGGACCTTAACCACTGCGCCACCGCGCCACCGCGCCAAGCCCCGGATGCAAGGATTTTCATATGCTCCCTATAACTGGTGATTTTGTCCAAGTAAAAAAAATGTTTAAGCAAAACAAAAACTTCCTCAGAACAGCATTTGCATCCAAGTTCTACCAGAAACCTCAATTGTTTTTCTGTCATGTGTAAGAAAAAATGTTTTAAAACAAATAGCAGATAATGAAACTCCATTTTTGTGCATCCTTGAAATAAATGAACATTCTCATAAATTTTAAATTACCAACAGTAATGCCCTCAGTCGAGAACCCACAAAATATAACCATTTGTGGTTTAAAATAGCTATATTCTGCTCTACTTTCTAAATTCTGTCAAGGTTTAAATTTGCTAAAATCTGAAGGCAATAAATTTTAAAAAGGCCATATGTAAGGTTAATCATCTCTTACCCGAATTTTAACCCTCATTGCAGTAGCATTTTTGGGACCAGCATCCAGGTACAGCAGGTTAATATACTTGCCATCCCTGCATCCAAAGCTAAACTGTTGGTTCTAGGACCAACTGCTAACCATCTAATCCAGCTCCCTGCTAATTCATCTAGAAAGGCCACTGGGAACACCTCTAGTACTTGGGCCTCTGCTCTCACTTTCTCCCTCCCTCCTTCTCGAAAAGAAAAAAAAAAAATTTTAAGAGAATAAGACTTTGAGAAATAAAAATAGAACTTGACATTAAGAATCATTCCATCCCCTGCAAAAGACACAGAAAATAATCCTTTATGGAGTTTAGATGCATGTCATCCTAACAGGCTGCAGTTTCAGTTCACAAATACAGCATTTTGAGACAGCAGCATTTAAAAACAACTTATATGGGCCTGGTGCAACAGCCTAGTGGCTAAAGTCCTTGCCTTGCAAGCGCCTGGATCCCATATGGGCACTGGTTCTAATCCTGGCTGCTCCACTTCCCATCCAGCTTCCTGCTTGAGGCCTGGGAAAGCACTCAAGGACAGTCCAAAACCTTGAGACCCGCACACATGTAGGAGACCTGGAAGAGGCTCTGGGCTCCTGGCTTCAGATCGGCTCAGCTCTGGCTGTTGTGGTCACTTGGGGAGTGAATCAGCAGAAGAAGATCTTTCTCTGTCTCTCCTCCTCTCTGACTTTGCAATAAAAACAAATAATTTCTTTTAAAAAGTCAATACTATTCAAATTGATCTAAAAATCAATACAGTCCCTATCAAAATCTTAATTTTCATAAGTAATAAATTTTTGAAAAATTCTAAAATCCATATAGACAGGTAAGCATTTGACACTGTGGTTAAGATGCTGCTTAGGATTTCACAGCCCTTCTCAGATTGCCTTGCTGGGAGTTCCAGCTCCTCCAACCCAGTCTCTGTTCAAGAGCATCCTGAGATGAGAATTGGTCAAGCAGCCATGAGCCTTTCAATCCTGGATTGAGTTGTGCAACCTGGCCTTAGCCTGAACTGGCTCCAGCTGTTGTGAACATTTGAGGAGCAATCAGGAAACAGAAGATCGCTTACAATCTTTCCTTGTCTACCTTTCAAACAAAAGAAAAAATGAAATTTTACAAAAATTAAATTTCAAAAGACCCCGAGTAGGCAAAACAATCTTACAAATCAAAGCTGAAGCACTCACATCTCCCGAACTGAAACTTCCTACAACTACAGTTACCAAAACTACTAATACAACAGACAGCCACATCAGGCAAACACCCCAGCAGTTAGTGTGTCCTGAGACTGCATCCTTCCCATCTGAGCAGCTAGCTTAGAGTCTTCCCTTGGCCTGACCTAACTTCCTGCAGGAGGCAACAAACAATGCTTAATGCACTTCAGTTTCTACCACCCACAGGATATCCAGATGGAGTTCTCAATTTCTGTCTTTGGAGTAGCCAAAATTCCAGTTACTGCAGGGATTTGGTAAGTGAACCAATAGACAGAAATTCGATCTTGCTCTCTCACACATGTTCCCCCTCAAATTGCTTTATTACTAAACATTTCAAAAATCACTTGAAAAAGAGTGACACACGAAAAAATGGAAAGAAGACTGCAGAAATAGACCTTTGTTTACATCTATGGTCAAATGACTTCTGCCACAGTTGTCAAGATTACTCAACAAAGAAAAAACAGTCTTTGCAAATGATGGACCAGTTCTGAGGTACGGTGAGCTAAACTGCTATTACAGGCACTCCTATATGGGTGGGACACCGAGCATTCCCAGGGGGCATCCTTCTGCTAACTTCCTACTCTAACAATAGTGTTTTGTGATTACACAATTAGAAAAAAATCTCTCCTCCAATCCAATTCACTCCTCCAATGCCTGCGGCAAACAGGGCTGGGCCAGGCCAGAGTCAGGAGTCAGGAGCTTCTTTCAGGTCTCCCATATGGATGGCAGGGGTCTGAATCAGAACTAGAATAGCTGGGACTCAAAACCAGCACTCACGTGAGATGCCAGCATTGCAGAAAGTGGCTTAATCTACTGAGTCACAATATCAACTCCATCTTTCCTTCAAACTGCAGCTTCCTGCTAATGGGAAGAAGATAATGGCCCAAGTACTTGAGTCTGTGTCAGCCATATGGGCCAACTAAAGCAGGATTTCTCAGTAAGAAAGTACAGTGGACAATTCCAAATAACCATCCAACCATTCTCACCTGTCTTTATCATAAATCACACGTTCTTTTTCTGCATAAGTCTTTGCTTATTAAAACTGAAATGCACCGCCATGGCCTGGCCCACCAGCCCTTGCCACTGCAAACTACTGCAGAATGAATCAATGACTAAATGATGGAGCTGTCTTGAGTTCACTGTCTGCAACTCTGTCAAATAGATAAATCTAAAAATAAAAACACATCCTCTGATCATTAATTCAACAGCAGAAACATATTTTTTGCACCTTTTTCTATTATCATTATTATTGGAAACTCAGATTTACAGAAAGAAGATACAGAGAGAAAGATATCCCAACCACTGACTCACTCTCCTAGTAACTGCAATGGCTGGAGCTGAGCCAATTCAAACCCAGGAGGCAGTAGCTTGTTTTGGGTCTCCCATGTGAGTGCAGGGTTCCAAGGCTTTGGGCTGTCCTTGACTGCTTTCCAGGCCATAAGCAGGGAGCTGGATGGGAAGTGGAACAGCTGGGACACTAACTGGGGGTATGCAAGGCTAAGACTTCAGCCAATAGGCTATCATGCTGGACCCGTAATGATTTATTTTCACAGTTTAAGCCTTTGGCTTTTCATTTGTCCAATCAGGGAAGGAGTTGATTTACATCTAGAATATTTCTGTTCTGTAATTCCAGAACTGTTGGTAGGTTTCATCTGTAATGCTGAGGAAGAAAGTGCTCATTAACCAAAAGCAAATTTTGAATCTATTACCAAATCACTTAATTCTGATTAATGAAGTCTATTTTAGTGTGCCTGTGGTATTTGTTCTCCAAAGACCACACTTCTTCATTAGCAATGTGATTTCTGTGTACTACTACTTTTGAATGGTTACAACTTCAATTTTTCTGATTAGAGAAATTGAGATAGAATAAGGATCACAAAGGTATAATGCTTGTTTATGAGATAATTTCATATTTTTCATTCACCTGGAAGTTTTAGTGTACTGTATTTAATACCTTGGCAAAAGTTCTTTGTGGTTAAAATGGACCAAATGGAATCAGGTAACTGGAGGATTATGATATTTGTATAATTGGGGTAAGTATGAAATTAGGAATGGAATACAAAGACATTTCAACTTCTGTTTCAGCAGGAACATTTTGTAGGAAAAGGAGATAAAAGGGGCTGGCCCAAGAGTAGCAAGCTAGGCCTCTACCTATACTGCCAGTATCCTGAATGTCCTATAAAGAGGGGAATTCGAGGCCAGGTGGACCCACTTTGGGCCAGCTCCCTGCTTGTGGCCTGGGAGGGTGACAGAGGAGAGCCCAAGTCCTTGGACCCTGCACCCATACAGGAGATTTGGAAGAAAACTTCTGGCTCCTGACTTTGGACTGGCTCAGCCACTTGGGGAATAAATCATCAGATGTAAGATTTTTCTCTGTCCTCCTCCTCTGTGTATCTGACTTTCAAAATAAAAATAAATAAATAAAATCTTAAAATTACAATCACTTTTTGAGAAATGTCTAAATGATATTACAGGTCTTTTAAAAGCTCAGATATATATACCCATCCATATACCCCTACACTTAATTCCTACCCATTCAGATTTTAAAAGAAGCTCTATGAAGATCTATTCTGTCAAACAGGTTTCAACTGATATAAACATTGTACTTGAATCTAGAGTCTATTTTTTCAAATATGCAGTCCAAAAGGATTCTATTTGCCAGTAAGTCCAAAAACCAAATTTCATTGCATGAGGGTACTTTCAAAAGTCCATGAAACCAATGAGGAACATGTATTTATGAAGGACTATACTATTGCAATAACATGGAGTAAAATCAGCAAGGAGAGGGGATTAAGGAAAGGGAGAGGGGAATCCCCAGAGCCTATGGAACCACACTGTAAAATAATAACGATGATAATAATAGTTTAAAAAGAAAAAGGAATAAATTGAAATTGAAAAGACAATTAACTTATTTTTAAAAGTGAAATTTTTAAAAGTGAATTCCATGAAAACTGGAATTGAAAGTTTATTATAGGGCCAGCACTATGGCATAGAATATTAAGCCTCCACATGCACCGCTGGCATCCCAATACAGGTTCTGGTTTGTGTCACAGCTGCTTACACTTTCAATTCAGCTCCCTGCTAATGACTTCGGAAAGCAGCAGAGAATGGCCAATGTGCTTGGGACCCAAATGGGAGACCAGAAAGAAGCTTCTAGCTCCCTGTTCCTCACTTCAAACCAGCCCAATGTGGACCAGCCAATGTAGCCATTTGGAAACTGAATCAGTGGATGGAAGATCTAACTCCAACTTACAAATAAAAATCTTTAAAAGTTTATGTTAGTACAAAAACATTTTTAAATACATGTGTAGTTTTATTACACCAATTATACACAGGGCCCAGTGTGGCAGCCTAGTGATTAGAGTCCTCGCCTTGCAAGTACCAGGATCCCATATGGCCGCTGGTTCGTGTCCTGGCTGCTTCACATCCCATCCAGCTCCCTCCCTGCCTGTAGCCTAGGAAAGCAGTCAAGGACAGTCCAAAGCCTTGGGACCCTGCACCCATGTGGGAGATCCAGAGGAGGGGACTGGTTCCTGGCTTCAGATTAGTTCAGCTACAGCCATTGCAGTTACTTGGGAGGTGAACAAGTGGATTTTCTGTCTCCATAAAATCTCTCTTAAAAACCTTCTCTCTGTAAAACTTTCCAATAAAAATAAATCTCTAACAACAACAAAAACAATTATACATTAACCCTGAAAAACCAGCAAATGCATGGAAATCCACATTTAAAAAAAAAAAACCTCTTTTTTTAGATTTATTTATTTTTATTAGAAAGGCAGATTTACAGTGAGAAAGACAGAAAGATTTTCCATTTTATGGTTCATTCCCCAGATGGGATCCCGGTGCATGCAAGGCAAGGGTTTAGCCACTGAGCAATTTGTGCAAGCTTTATTTAGAAAAAAAATTACTTGGGGCCCGGCAGCGTGGCCTAGCAGCTAAAGTCCTCGCCTTGAACGAGCCAGGATCCCATATGGGCGCCGGTTCTAATCCCAGCAGCTCCACTTCCCAACCAGCTTCCTGCTTGTGGCCTGGGAAAGCAGTCAAGGAAGGCCCAATGCTTTGGGACCCTGCACCCATGTAGGATACCCAGAGGAGGTCCCTGGTTCCCCAGCTTCAGATCGGCATAGCATTGGCCATTGTGCTCACTTGGGGGGTGAATCATCGGACGGAAGACCTTCTTCTCTGTCTCTCCTCCTCTCTGTATATCTGACTTTGCAATAAAAATAAAATAAATCTAAAAAAAAGAAAAAAAGTCACTTGAAACGTAGTTAGGGGAAGAAACTGAGAACGAAAAAAGTTGTTCTACAATCAATCTTCTCAAAATCCATGGCAAGGTACACATCTAGCCTAGCAGTTAAGATTCAAGCACCTCATACTGAAGCACCTGAGATGAAGTCCCAGCTGTACTCCTACTCGAGCTTGCTGCTAATGTGCACCTTGGAAAGCAGCTGGTGAGTCAGGTAGTTGAGTACATGCCATCCATGTAACAGATCTGCATAGAGGTGAGCTCCTGCCATGGTCCAGGACCAGTCTTGGCCACCCTGGCCATTACAAGAGTTTGGGATTGCACTAATATATAAAGTGCTTTCTGTTTCTTTCAATAATAATATATTATTAGAACACATCACCAGAGCAGTAACAATGTTGACAACTGATGCTTACACATGATCCTTCTTAGGAACTAAATAAAGAACTCAACATGTGGAGACTCATTATATATTTCTTTCTACCTTTAAAACTCAATCCTCCTACTTAGAAAAGGGTTCTGATAAAATCCTTTGATGATCAGTATAATTGCAGTATAGAATCCCAGAGGATTATGAAGCCATTTAAAAAAAAATCATCAGGTCCAGTGGCGTGGCCTAGTGGTAAAGTCCTTGCCTTGAATGTGCCAGGATCCCATATGGGTGCCGGTTCTATCCCAGCAGCTCCACTTCCCCTCCAGCTCCCTGCTTGTGGCCTGGGAAAGCAGTCAAGGACGGCCCAAAGCCTTGGGACCCTGCACCTGCATGGGAGACCCAGAAGGGGTTCCTGGTTCCCCAGCTTCGAATCAGTGCAGCACCGGCTATTGCGGCCACTTGGGGAGTGAATCATCAGATGGAAGATCTTCCTCTCTGTCTCTCCTCCTCTCTGCATATCTGACTTTGTAATAAAAATTAAATAAATAAATTTTTTAAAAAAATCATAAAACACCTGAAATTATCCTCTCCTCAGTTAATAAAAAAAATCACATCAATTAAGCTCATCATTTAACAGACAAGATAGTGGTATGACAAAACTCCTGACACAAAAAAGTGAAATTTTAGTCTTAAAATCAGGTATGTTTATATTGTAAAAGGAAATATTTTTACTGCGGTTTGGCGAACAAAATAGTGCCATCCCAAAAATATCTCCATATCCTATTCCACAGGACCTGTGAACACATAGTGAAGAGGAACTAAGGTTAAGACCGAATTCTGATTATTAACCGACACATGTTGAGATTAGCCTGGATTATCTGGGCTCAATGTAATCATAAGGGTACTTAACACAAAAAGCCGGAAGCAGAGTCAGAGGGAGATACAACCTGCTTTTTAGGATACAGGAAGAGGACCATGAGGCCAAGGAATGCAAACAGCCTCTACATACTAGGAAAGGACTCTCTCCGAGAGCCTACACTAGACATTCTTGTCACACACTGACTATAGCTCATGTCAGATTTGCAATCTCAAAAAACATAAAATAAATATGTATAGTTTCATCCACCAAAGTTGTGTGGTTAAAGCGATAGCAGGAAACTAACGTATACGAGCAATTCTCCATCTAAAAGACTAAAGGAATAACTGAGACACACAGTATTTCCCAAGAATATTTTCAAGTTTTGATACTTATCCTTTAAAATTCTGTATGACATAAATGTTCAAACAGTAAAGTTTCTTAAACCAAACACTTTTAATAGTACCTGCAACTTCAAAATATGGGTTTCAGCAACCAAAATCCAAAAATTTAAAAAGCAGTTTACCTATTAGCATATTTCATATAACGGACTATGCTGTTTGTATTTAAAGTGCAGCAGCAAAGCCCTAAAAGGGGGGACATTGATGCCAAACCAATCCAAGTGTCATTTTAAGGTAGGAATAGAAGGAAGTTTGGAAATGATCTACAAATACAGGTTCTAGGCTAAAAAATCACACTATATGCAGTAACATTCATTTATCAAATATAGAATGTTGTACCAAGGAACACTGGTCAAAGATTCACAGAGTCAGGTCTCAAAATGCCTTCCCCCCCCCCTTTTTGGTGAATTCGCGATGAGTTTCAATCCATGAAACTAAGAAGGAAGCAAAAACACTTTTGTCACCTGAAAAAAACTCCTTCCTGTTCTTTGCAATAATCGCCATCGTGCCTAGGAACGTCTAAATACCAAGCCTCACACTTTCTCAGTTACAAACATATGCAAGTCACCTGTTTTATATATTTCCAATTAAGGGACCAACTCTTCAATATGATTAAGTTTCTAAACTATCACCAATGATAGCCTTTAAGCTGTTATTTCCTAATTTTCATGTATCTTCTAAAGCAAAACACCATAGAAGGAAAACAACACTTTATGGTTGTTTTGAAATTATTTTAAAATGCTAAACCATCATCCAATTAGTTTCCACAGAAGTCAACAGAATTTAATCTACAGTAGAAAGAGAAATGTATTCGGCAAAAGCAACCGTTACTGAATTAACACAATTCCTAGAATCATTGAGCATGTTTAATGAATATTTTTCTTTTGAATAATACCAAAATTATTCAAAATCACTTGTATTTTGCTTATTTCCTATTAGAAATACCTACTAGCAAAACAAGGTGATTTTGAAATATCAACGTTGAAACACGCCACATGAAACCATGTCCAACTTCAGTGACAAAAACGGACTTAAAAAAAACACTCAAAAGTTCCTGAGAAAAAAATGAAAATAGGTCGATTTATGCAGATTTTACAGTGATTTTCAAGCTGTAAGCCTGCATATATACAAGAGGGAAATACCCAAACGTGAAATTTTTCAATGAAAAAGTCAATGTTCCAAAACACTTTTCATGGATTAGATAATTTAAGTCAACCTTGGGAAGTTAAATGCCGAGTCCCAACCCTGCCCCTTACCTTCAGCCTGTCCTCCAGGGATGACTTGCTTGGAACCCAACGTGTCCCTCGCAAAGCCACACACATACCTACACTACCGAGGCACACATTTCCTAATCAGACACAAGGTAAAGAGCACGCTAAGGTTCAGTGGGGACATGTAACATTTTCATTGACAACATCTGTGGTCCTATTTAATTAAAAGTCGTATAAACAACCAAGAACATGTTCACTGCATCGCCAGTTTCTAATAAGGCTGGAAGAAAAAGATGAATTTCTATTACGTCGCATACCAAAATTTTTCGCTCTCATCATTTCAGGTTAGGAAGCCAAGCCTCACCCAGTACAGGGTGAATCAGGACCCGTCACTGCCACGGCAGTACCTCTACATCTCTGGAAAGCCAGAGGTCTGTCATTGTTTTTCCTCCCTTTTCCTTCGGCGACCCTAGGGTCCCGGGGGGCTCCAGGGCGCTCGGCCCCGGCCCCCGCCTTCCACGGAGCTCTCCCAGCCAGGCCGGGGCGGCCGGGGCCGGGCGCTCTCCGAGGCCGCCCGGGGTCGCGGGGAGGCCGGCTCCGAGGCCGAGTCTGCCCGGGAAGCACTCGCCGAGGGGCGGACACCCGGGCGGGAGCTGCGGGCTCCACGGAGGGGCGTGACCGCCAGCGGCGCGGGTGGAACCAGGTGCCGCCGGGAAGCCCCCGGGAGCGCGGGTGGCGGCGGGCTCGCTTACCGCCAGGTCCGGATCGCGACTGTCCCGGTGTGACACGGCTCGGATGACCCCCGCTCGCCAGCTCCGCCAGCAGCGTCCGCTCTCCCCGCGCTCCGGACGCGCCTCGTCGCCGGCCGCCACACACAGGAACCGCTTCCCCACCAGCTCCGGCCGCGTCTCCACCGCCATGGCCCGAGCTGCCACAGCGTTGGCCGTGTTCTCCAGAGAACTGCGAACGCCGGCTCTTACCGGCCGCCCATGCTGAGAGCGGACCGGGAGACCGCGGCGGTCCCGCGAGCGGGAGAACGCCGACTCGGGGCACACCGGACGCGCTGCCCTGGAGGACACAGCGACCTCGGACGCTTGGCGGCCCCAACAGCCACCAAGGTCCTCAGACTCACAGCGTGGGCTACAGCCACAAACACACCCAAACACACGAAAAACTGACAGAAACGCCGCCCCGGCCGCCGGAGGCCCTCAAGCCGCCGGGCGCCGCTGCCGCTCGAGCGCCGCGGCCAGTACTACTCCGCCTCCCGGGCCGGGCGCCGCGAGCGCGCCGCGCGTCTCCTTCCGCCGGCGGGGGGGCGGGGAGCCGCGGGGGTCGGCGGAACCACCGCAGACGGAAAGTAGTGCCCGGCGCGGCCGCCGGCCCCGGCGCGCGGAGCGAGGAGCGGCGAGGGGCGGGCCGGCCTCCTAGTCACCGCTCCCTACAGAGGTGACGGCGAGGCAAAAAACGCTGATGGCACCGGGCCACAAAATAAACTCAGGTTAAACGCCTCATCTCCCAAGGGATGTTTTCCAGAGCACAAGGCGCCTGCCTGCTGTCTGCCTGGAATGTAGCCCGAACTGGTCCGGCAATTGGTGGCAATGCGGAGCAGCGTCCACACGAGCTCGATGGGACAGGAACAGCAGTCCACAGAGTTAAATGAAAAAGGGGAAAAGGCTAACATCCTTTGTGCTTCCAATGATCGCTACACTAATTTGTTTGAGCTGGTCAGATTTAACATCCCGCCAGTGCTTTGTAAGAGAACCTGAAATGCTGCGCGGTGGGCTTTAGCTGGCGTCTTTAAATTTCACAAACTGCATCAATCTGTGCACCGTTAATATTACTCTGTAGCTCAAACACTCTGATCGGTTAATAAAAACAGAGAAAGACTCCAGAATGATTTAAAAAAAAAATGTATCGTGGAAAGAGGAAGACTCCAGTTGAAGAAAATAGTTTACTTTCCAACCAATCACAGCAAGGCATCATAACCCATGCAGAGATCTCTAACTTGCACCTTCTTTGGCCATCCTTTAATCTTTCTAAGTCCAGCTACTTCCCTCTACATGTCAGTGTATACCTTACATAGAGTTTTTTAAGGTAGCTTTTAAAATCCTGTTTTTCCCCTTCAGTACCGCAAGTGATTAAATAAACATCAAAAAATATTTCAAGAGCAATAAATTGTAATTTTTTAAATTACTGAGAGACTTTCTTAAACCTCCACTCCATCATAAAAGGGTGGGGGTGTTTAGCATTTCAAAGAAATTTACACTAGAAATCTGAATATTTAAACATACTAAGGCTTTTTTATATTTTTTCCAGAACACCCAAGTTGGGCATTTCAAACAGAAAAATATATCCACTGCAAATAAGTGAGAAACCAAAATTAAAAGGAAGATGGATTTTAATCATCTTGGTCTACTTTTGTTAATCAAAAAACCAAACAGAACCATACATAACACATAAACCAAAAAATTTTATGCAAAAAAAATGCACATTGGCACATTCAAAAAAATACTTCACCTTTACTTGGCCAATTGTATATCCAAGTCCACTCTTTCAATATACACTGTATAATACTTAACAAATTATCTTAGACACACAGAGTGAAATATCTAAAAATCTCGATTTAGATTAGGAAGTCAGTAAAAGAACTTGGTCAGACCAAACCAAGGGAAAGAAATCTCAGCAAATGAAAAGATGAGAGTAAACCGACCCACAGGGGAATAACAATTCCTCAGAGACCTGCTGTGTGACCTGGGGTACTACATACGTTAATACACAAAGCCTGATTCCTACTTATCAGTAATGATGACCTACAACTACACAGCAAAAACACACAAATGAGTCATTTAACAAGACGTGCAAATTTAACACTATTATCACATAAATGCCATCACTAAACTATAGAGCACAGGTAGTTGGAGCGCCTTCTATAGCACTGCCAGGTGTTTCCCACTTGCTAATAAACTCCTATCAATTGCCCCCTAAATGTTGTACATGTTGAATCCCATCTTTCAAGCCTTAAGGATGTAAAGCCAACAAGTCAAAATATTCCTTATACAAATTTTTTCAAATGGCCATTTAGCCTCATAATTTATGTATTTATTGCAAAGTCAGATATCCAGAGAGGAGGAGAGGCAGAGAGGAAGATCTTCTGTCCGATGATTCACTCCCCAAGTGAGCACAAAGGCTGATGCTATGCTGATCCGAAGCCAGGATCCAGGAACTTCTTCTGGGTCGCCCACGCATGGGTGTAGGGTCCCAAAAGCCCTGGGCAGTCCTTGACTGCTTTCCCAGGCCACAAGCAGGGAGCTGGAGGGGAAGTGGAGCTGCCGGGTGCCCATATGGGACCCTAGCGTGTTCAAGGCGAGGACTTTAGCCAATAGGCCATGCCGACGGGCCCTAGCCTCATAATATTCTTTTTTAATCATTCAGATATAGACATCTTCCGTCCGATGATTCACTTGAGCGAATCGATACTATTCCGAAGCCAGGAGTCTTCTCGAAACTTTGAGCTGGAAGGGAAGCTATTTATGGGATTGAGAAACTTCATAATATTCTTAACATCTCTAATTCTTAGAATCATATTCCAAAGTTTCTCCTATGAATCGTTGAAGCCAAAGCTAAGAGTTTTCAGAAATGTGGTGGATATTTTACTCCGGAGAAACTCATACTTTTTTTTTAAGATTTATTTTTATTACTTTTTTATTGGAAAGGAGGATATACAGAGAGGAGAGACAGAGAGGAAGATCTTTCGTCCCATGATTCACTCCCCAAGTGAGCGCAAAGGCCGATGTTATGCCGGTCCGAAGCCAGGAGCCTCTTTCTCCCACACGGGTGCAGGTTCCCAAAGCTTTGGGCTGTCCTCAACTGCTTTCCCGGGCCACAGGCAGGGAGCTGGAAGGGAAGCAGGGCTGCTGGGATAGAACCAGCGCCCATATGGGATCCCGGGCGTGCAAGGCGAGGACCTTAACCACTTGCACCACCGTGCCGGGCCCCATACATTTTTTAAAATGTAAAATAAAAAGCCCTTAAAGGTTTTCCTGTGTTTTGTTTGTTTGATTGTTTCTTTCT
Organism: Ochotona curzoniae; assembly: GCF_017591425.1. NCBI lineage: Eukaryota > Metazoa > Chordata > Mammalia > Lagomorpha > Ochotonidae > Ochotona > Ochotona curzoniae. Next base: position 35,443 of record NW_024467069.1, on the reverse strand, counting down.
TTCTTCCTTTCTTTGCAGGTGCCTTTTACCTATGTTTTTGTTTCAAGTAGCATCCTTAGTATTTTTGTCAGCAAAGCATTACATAACATGGAATTCAAAGAATTTTAGGGGTTGGAGTGATGGCTCAACTGGCTGTTCTCCCGCCTGCAAACGCCAGCATCCCCTATGAGTGCTGGTTCATGTCCTGGCTGCTCCACTTCCCACCCTTTCCCCGAGGCCTGGGAAGGCAGTGGGGGACAGCCACAGCCTTGGGCCCCTAAACCCATGTGGGAGCCCCCAAAGGAGCCTTTGGCTTCACATCAGCTCCACGATGGCTGTTGCAGCCAAGTGGAAAGTCTCTCCTTCTCTCTGAAACTCTGCCTTTCCAATAAAAATAAATAAATGTATTTTTAAAGCTTATTAAAACTCAGCTTTGAAACCTCAGAATCTGTTTCTTCAGTGAGTGCATTTTTTTACTTCCCTAAGGGTATGCAGAAAATGCCTGTGTTAGTCAATGTAAAGAAAAAAGAAACTTAAAAGTGGTACTATTGTTCACTAAATAGAAAAAAAAGGCAGTGAGAGAGAAGCACTTAAAATGAGTACAGAGAGTCCGGCCTCGTGGCCTAGCAGCTAAAGTCCTCTCGGGGATCCCATATGAACATCGGTTCTAACCCCAACAGCCCAGTTTCCCACCCAGCTCCTTGCTTGTGGCCTGGGAAAGCAGCAGAGGACAGCCCAAAGCCTTGGGACCCTGCACCCGCATGGGAGACCTGGAAGAAATTCCTGGCTCCTGGCTTCAGGTTGGCACAGCACCAGCCATGGCAGTCACTTGGGGAGTGAATCACTGGATGGAAGATCTTCCTCTCTGTCTCTCCTCCTCTCTGTGTATCTGACTTTCCAATAAAAATTAAATAATTCTTTTTTAAAAACGTATTATACTCTCCTATTATCTCTATTTTATCTTTTAAAAAAAATAAGTACAGCAAGTGAAAAATTAGCAATGGGAACTAGAGCTTCTCTTTCAATCCCTATCACGTAAATATTACCTATCCATCGAGCATGCCTACACACACTGACATCCAAACTTCATATATTGAAAATCTTAATCTATATGAAGATATGCTAAATATCATTTTCTGAACCTTAAATCCAGAGAAAAATATTTATTAAATACTATTTTTGTTAAATAAAAACTGATGTAGAACCATCATTGTGATACTATAGCAGGTAAAGCTATTAACTTGCAATGCTAGAACCCAATTCTGGGCACTATTTCAAGTCCCAACTGCTCCGCTTCTGATCTAGCTCTCTTTTAGACAAAGCTGTCTAAAATACAAAGAGATAATCCATGCCTCGTGTAAAAGATAGCCACCATTTATGGAACATTCAATCTTGCCAAACACTATGCTAAGTACTTTGTGCATTTAACCTCTTCAAGAATGGGGAAATAAGATGCATAGATACATAGTCAACTTGCCAAAAACTGCACACTAAAGGAACCGATTTCCAAAACCAAGCCATATGACACCAAAAGCCCCCATGCTCTTATCAATTATGCAAAAAATACATCACTTAACAGAAACATGAAGTTCAGCCACTAAGTATCTTTCTCCTTACTATCACAAGGGTTTTTAACTGACTTGCTCAATATGTACTCGGCGCTTGCAATATGTCTAACAGCTTGAAAGGATCTGGGAAATTGGGCATTTTTTCTTGAGAAACTCAGAGTCTATCTAGAAAGATAGACAATACACATATTTCGGCTTGTTTACTTATGAAAGTAGCTATGAAATGCCATACAAAATTAATTTAATGCATTTTAGAAAATATACTCTGGGTCTTTTATAAATTGGTGGCTTTTAGTAATTACTGTCAAAAGTTGAGGCTGGATTGAGTATATGAAATCTTAAGATTATGTATACATTTATGTTACCATCTTTATTATGAAACCTAAAATAATTTACATTTAAATTATTTCCCTAAGCATCTATTTAAAACTAATTCCTCAATAACATATATTATGACAAAGTAACTCAAAAGTGCATGCTAAAGGAAGCCATTTTTCATTCCCAAACCTAATCAAAAACCCCACATTATGGACTTTCAAGACATACATTGTTCTTCCGACATAACTTCATTAAATTCATGAAAAATGGAATTAAAAGGTACATTTATTCTGATGCAAAAAGGCTTTCAATCTTTTTCTTTTTCTAATATGCATCTTCCATGAACTTTCTGAAGTTGCCTCGAATGAATAGTTTTTAAAATTTCTGGCATAAAAATAAACTTACCTTACAATTCCATTTTTCCATGAACTTGAACATTCATCAATCACAGAATTTATTATGAATCTGTCTCATATCTGTATCATGTGATGAATATAATCTCTTCAGGGGTGAGAACAGTAACCAATACCTTGTTGGTAACTGAACTCCAAGCATGACGTTGGCCTTGCTAAGAATGTTACTGCATAAATTATCAAATGAATTATCAAATGAATCCAATAAAAATAAGTAAATCTCTAAGAAAAAAAAAAAGAGGCTCAAAACTTGCAATTTTTTCTAACCCCAACATTCTCATGACTTCAGCCACTAGGCTTTTTCAAAAAAATTTCTTTTTATTACAGTCAGATTTATAGAGACAAGGAGGGAGAGAAAAAGATTTTCCATTCACTAGTTCACTCCCCAAAAGTGGCCGCAATTGCCAGAGCTGAGCTGATCCAAAGCCAGGAACCAGGAGCTTTTTCCAGGTCTCCCATACTGGTGCAGGGTCCCAAGGCTGTGGTCCATCCTCAACTGCATTCCCAGGAGCCCACAAGCAGGGAGCTGGAAGGGAAGTGGAGCAGGGAGAAAAGAACTGGTGCCTATATGTGATCCTGCCACATGCAAGGTTAGGACTTTAGCTAGTAGGTTACTGTGCTGGGCCTCCCAATATTCTCATGAATGATCCAACTACTAATTACCAGTGAAATATGTTGGATCAAACTTGCTTCAAGTTTGCATAATCACATTCCAATTAGTGAAACAAGTTTTCACTATTGCCTGTGTTAGTAGCAGTAAAACTAATAATCCTAAAAGTAGAGATCCTGGACTGTGGTACAGGGAGATTGAGTTTCAGCCTGAGACACCTGAATTTCATATAAGCACTGGTTCGAATCCTGACTGCCCCCTTCTTAACCCACTTCCCATTGCCACTGTGGCCATTTGGGAAGAAGTAGTTGAGCCCTTGTTACCACATGGATAACCCAAAAGGAGTTTCAGCCTCCTGGCTTCAATCTGGCTTATCTTCTGCCACTGTGGTTATTTGGGGAGTGAACCGGTGGATGCAACTATCTTTTCATGCGCATGTGTCTCTCTTTCAAATAAATAAATCTTTTTAAAAGTCTTAAGAGCAACTCTATTCAAATCTTTGTAACCTTATTAAGTAGAAGAATTTCTACACTTATGTACTAAAGCTAAAATGAGGGAAAGCCACAGCAAAACATAAGACAAAACTCAATACTGACTCAAAAATCCCAGCATGCTAACTATATTCCAATGATGTTTCCCATAAGGAAGGAACTTTACGATCAAGAACACACAGCTCTCAAACACATTTCTCAAATTAGTGGTATCTGGTTCCAAAGAAACAAAACCAAACAAAACAAGATTTTGCAGTGAAAAATGGAGAATCTTTAGTCATTCCTTTCTTTGGCAGATTCTAAAAAAGCCACATGATTAGAGAATGAGATTTATAAAATACTAGAAAACATAAATATTTCATAAACATAAATCACTCTATGAGAAAGCACTGTCTTTGGCTCCACATGTGCTTCCAAACTACAGATTATTTATTTATTCAATTAAAGAAAGTGTATAAACCAGAGCTCAAAATCCACAGTGGTATGTCCACAGAAGCTCAGTCTATAGAAGCCCTGGGTTTCACATTGCAAATCAGCTGACACATAATGAAAATCAGACTGTAAAAGACAACTTTAAAAATGTAAAGCCCAACTCAGTATCCTGAAATATCCTGATAGAGAATACTGCGACTTTATCTAAGATCAAACGGACAAAAGAAAACACAAGGCTAATTAACATCAGTTCCAACAAATACACAAAACTGGCCATGTTTCACTCTAGAGTCATTTACAAAGAGCTATTTCAGGACACATACCCCAAATGCTGCAAATTAGAAATTGGCAATCACATACTGTGGTATAATGAAAAGGGCGCAAACCAAGGAAATCTAGATTATCTCTGCCACTAACTTCTCTATCCCTAAACTTCACATAAACCAATTTCCTTCTTTGGATATCATTTGTAAAATGATAACAACCACTCAAATTCCTCAAAGCCTATTTCTAAAGAGTCCAGATATTTAGCAAGCAAGGAACACTCTCTTGTATAGTAGAATCAAGCCTGAAAAGTGTTAGCAAATGAATAATCTTGCTTAATAAAATGAATATTCTCAGTCACACAGCCTTCTCAAAGACTCAAAGGTCTCAGAAGATATGAGTGTAGCCATCAATCAATTATATGTAACACCATACATACAGACGAAAGGACGTCCCAATTAAACAACAGGTTTTAAACATCACTGTAGGACTTTCTCCATCTGCTCCCCAAGTTTGGTCATAAAACTACTACATTACAATTAATACCCATCAGAACTTACAAGAAATGAATAAAAATTTCTGATACTAGCATTACAAAGAAATCTTTGAAAGTTCTAATGCTACATGCCTTTATGTTCCTTTTAAAATAATTTAACTACAAAAATATTTTACAAATCAGTAGTTTTACTTGCTTTTATATTTGAATTTATAATGATGCTTCTTTTCCCCATTTGCAATTATTTCTTAGTATTCACAAATTTTTAAATTTCATAGACTCAAATATCTCCATGTGGTAGCAGCTTTAAGTCATACCTAGAAAATACTCTGTACACATCCTCTTTTTATTTTCTGCTAGTAGCATTCATTGTAATGTTTTTGTAATTAAGTTTAAAGCTGCTAACTGATCCCTTCCTAATCACAGAAGAAACAGATACTACTTTCTATGAAATATTTTTTAAAATATGAAAAAAAGAAAAACATAAAGTATTAGCAAGCATACAGTGAAACAAACATACCAGCTGCTGTAATGTACATTTGGTAAAACATTTCTGGGAAAGCAATCTGACCATCTGTACTGATAACAGCCTTAAGACAAATCACATCCTTTGACTCGGTAACTGCACTCCTTGGATATGTTCCTCAGCAAATAGGCTAGGAATACAAAAGCAGATTATGTGCTCAGCACGGCTGACTGCCCAGGGGCACTCCACACTTAGAGGAGAGCAGGAGAGAAAGAGTGGCAATGAAAGAAGAGGCTATAAGGGACAGATGAGATTGAACAAACTTGGATCCTGATGGAAACACACTGAAGACCAAAGATGGAAGAGAAATAAGCTTTTTTAAAATGGGGAAAAATAAAAACAAAGATGGAAGATACATAATCAAAACCCCCAAATGAAGCATCAGCCTACTTTAAAGAGATGAAAAGCAGAAAAATAAGAAAACGTGACAAAACTCTTACTGAAGAAATTGCGGCAAAGCTAATGGATGCTGATAGGGCACTTGGAATCACACACACTCACAGGAGTGATGGCTATACTCATGCAAATCATGTAAAAATAAATCATTAACATTTGCAAAATATTCATGCCTCTAAATATTGTTATTGCTCTTCCCTTTCCTGTTATTAGGAAGAATTACATCACTAATGTGTACAACACATAAAGAGTCATTATTTCTCCAAAGACCAGTTCTGGTGCAGGCATTTGGCACAGTGACCAAGACATCAGCTGGGCATCGCACCAGGAACTAACAGGGTTCAAAGTCTTGGTTCCACACTCCTGTCTCCACTGTCACATACCCTGCGACTCAAGGATCCGAGTAACTCCATACCATCCTCTTGGAAAACAATGATTGAGTTCACAGCTTTAGAATTTAATCCAGGTTAGCCCTGGCTGCTGGGGACATGTGCAGGTTGAACCAGCAGAAGGAAAGAGATCTCTACTTTTCTATCTTTCACATAAAAATGAAATTGAATAAATTCTTAAAAAGAGTAAGTTCTGGAGTTGGTACTATAATGTAGTGGATAAAGCCACTGCCTTCAGTATCAGCATTCCATCTATGTGCCAGGTAGAGTCCCAACTGCTCCACTTTAAATCCAGCTCCCTGCTAACATACCCGGGAAAGCAGCAGAGGATAGCCCAAGTGTTTGGGCCCCTGCATTCATATACAACCAGAAGCTCCTGACTCCTGGCTTTGAACTATATCAGTTCCATTAGGAGGGCATTCAGGATACTTGGATACCTTATGAAACTAATCTCCATTGTGTACTTCCGTGATTTTGACCCCTCAACTGAAGACATAACTGGGGAGTGTTCTGAGTATTTTTCATTTGGTCCTTTTCATTTCCCCATTGAACTCTGTTATTACTTATGAGGAAGACCCAATTCAAAGAAAATAGTTAACTCAACCTGAAAAGTACATTTTTTAAAGACAGCTCCCAAAGATCTTTAATACTGTATGTAAAGACACTTCTTAAGTCCCTTAAATTAGATGACAGGGAGCCCATGCTGTAGCAAGTTAAGCCACCACCTGCAGTGCCTGTATCCCAGCTGGGTACCAGTTCCAGCCCTGCATGGTCCATTTCTACTTTCTCTGCTAATGTAGCTGAAAAAGCAGAGGAGCACAGTCCAAGCGTTTAGACCTGTGCACCCACACAGAAGGCCTGGAAGAAGCTCCTGGCCCGGTCCCAGTCATTGCAGCCATCTGGAGAATAAGCCAGGCATAGAGTAACTCTTCTTTCAAATAAAAAAAACAACATTTTTAAAAAAATGGATGATAACATCCACCTTTAAGAAGAGGCATGAAAGTATTTCCTACACATGGAGAAACAATTCCCAAGAACAAAGGAAAATGGGAGTGTGCCCAATATCACCGTTAGTCCACAAAAGAGAAGGCCCAAAGCCCTCCCCATAGCACAAAACCCTCCTGGCAACTGATCACTAGCACTCTGAACTTGGCAATAGCAGAGAGAGACTGTTCTGAAGCGCAGCTGTGCAGGTAAGGCTCATCTCTTTGATGACACAGGCAAAGTGCTGAGGCAAAACTGCCAAGCAAATCACCCTCCACTCTGTGACAAAATACAGGTGTAAATTTGACAAAACCTTCATGAACTACAGACTTTAACTCTCCAAGTTAACATCTTCGCAGAAGAGGCAGAATTATTTCTCAGCTATTTATAAGTACTGCTTACCACAATCTCTGCTAGCCTACAAATGATGACTGACATTCAATCAAGAACAAATTAACTACTAACAAGCGATTAACAGAGGCAGACCCAGGGATAATTCAAATGTTATAACTATCAAAGATTTGTAAATAATTATGAATAATGACACAGACTTAATTGTAAAAGATAAACATACATAATCAGATAACAAATATCAAAAACATAAAAACTACAGGAGTCAAGCTGGCTTGACGGCTCAATTGACTATTCCTCCCCTTGCAAGTGCCAGAGTCCCACTTAGACACAGGTTTGTGTTCCAGCTGCTCCAGTTCCCATCCAATTCCCTGTGTGTGGACTCCAGTAGAGGATGACTCAAAGCCTTGGGACCCTGCAATCATGCACTGGCTTCCGGCTCCAGAACAGCACAGCTCCAACCACTGCAACCAATTGGGAAGAGGGCAACAGATGGAAGATCTTACTATTTCTTTCTGTAAACCTGCCTTTCAAAACAAAATAAATCTTACGTTTAAAAAAAAAAAAAAAAACTGGGCCCAGCGCAGTGGCCTAGCAGCTAAAGTCTTGAACGCACAGGGATCCCATATGGGTGCTGGTTCTAATCCTGGCTGCTCCACTTCCCATCCACCTCCCTGCTTGTGGCCTGGGAAAGCAGTCAAGGACAGCCCAAGGCTTTGGGACCCTATACCTGCTTGGGAGACCAGGAAGAGGCTCCTGGGCTTCGGATTGGCTCAGCTCCAGCCACTGCAGCTGCTCGGGGAGTGAATCATCAGATGGAAGATCTTCCTCTCTGTCTCTCCTCTCTCTATGTCTGCTTTTCCAGTAAAAGTGAGGGGCAGGCATTTGGCCTGATAGTTAAGATGCCACCTAAAACATCCAAATATGAGTATCTGGATTCAGCCCCCCAGTTCTAGTTACTGACTCCAGCTTGTTCCTAATGCAAACCCAGGAGACAGTGGTAACGGCTGAAGTGATTAGGAGACAGGACTGGGCCCTAGCTTCAGCCAGGTGGAGTCCTAACCATCGCAGGCATCTGAGGAGTAAGCCAGAGGAAAAGCTCTTTCTCTCCCTGGTTTTCAAATAATTTTCTCTCTCTGGTTCTCAAATAATTTTTTTTTCTGTAGTATGGATAAGAGAGAGAAGTAATAAAGACATGGCTGAGAAATGCATTGTGCAAAACAGAAAAAGATTCAAAAGTCTGTATGCTGCATCATCCTCATGTGATGTCTGAGGATAGATAACGATTTATTGACAAAAACCAGATCAGTGCTTGGCAGAACTGAGGGGACATGGGGAATACTGACTGAACACACAGTAGCACAAAATAATTTCATATAATATTTATTGTGGCCATTACACAATAATGTGTTACATTCATAGCTCTACAGTATTTTTATTTAGGAATTTTTTTTTTTGAGATTTACTTATATTCAAAGAGCTACACAGAAAGGAGAGCTTTTCCATCCACTGGTTCATTCCCCACATGACTGCAATGGCCGTAACTGAGCCAGGCCAAACCCAAAGGCTAAGAACTTCTGAGTCGCCCATGGGGGTTGCAGGGGCCCAGGTACTTGGGTCACCATCACCCACTGCTTCGCACCCACACTCCGTTAACAGTACATTATCCTGCATGACCAATCTTTGTGATAAACTTTACACATGCTTTTTGGAAGTCCTTTCACTTTCCTCACATCTCTATTCAGATGTTATCCTAAAGTGAGACATGATCTCTCTGTACTTTATATAAAATACCTCTTTCCGCTCTGGCATTCCCTGTGCCCCATCAGTGTTTGACACCATGGGCAGGGTATTATATAAACATGTGACATCAATTTCCAACATGATGCCATTGTATGACTGGTAGGCTTAAAGGTTAACTTGTTATATAGAACACAAAGGTTGCTACATGCTCAAGCAAGGCTTCAAATTCAGGTAAGTTCATGGTTGGTACCACAAAGTTTAGCAAGGACAAATACTCGTACAATAACTTCTATTTTTGTTTCTCTTTAAAGAGAAGACAAGGTCACCTGCTAAGAGTGAGGATAAGGTAATGAGATGGGATATCTGAGGAGAATAAAGGATGAAATAACCTTGTGAAAAATGGAAGAATTGACTAAGAAAGCATTAAAGGACTGCCAAGCAAAATTAAGGACTCAGCTGAAGGCAGACAATGTGGTTTTATCGTGACAGTGACCTAACTGTGGATCTTATCAAGAGCATATATAAAGATGCAGAGGCACCCAGTTAGACTAGTGGCTCTCAATATGGGAGGGCAGATGGGCAATTTTATCTTGCAATACCTGGTAATGTCTGAAGACAATTATAGTTGTCACCAACGGTGGTAAAGACACTGTTCCTGGCATCAGTAGATAAAAGCCAAGAAGCTGATAAACCTCGTGCATAGCACCCGCAACAAGGAATTATCTGGTCCAAAATGTCAATAGTGTTGAGGCTAACAAGTGCTGAGTGAGGCCGATGTAGCAACAAGATTTCCTAGGCATGTCACAAGAAGGGTAAACAGACAAGGAGGTTGAGGAAATTGGTAACAATTAAGGTGACAGACCACAAAGGCAGATAATACCATATCAGGGGCCCTAGAGAGCAAAGTGGAGAGAAAATGGTCTCTGCTTCGAAATGCCCACAACGTCTGCTATGTCACAATGAGAGGGCATTCCCGTTGAAGGAGTGACAAAAGCTAGAAAACCTCCAGTGCACCAATTCACAGGAAGGCAGCCTAAGGAGGGCAGAGATGAGCAGCGAGGCCAGCAGCTCCACAGCCAACCCGGATGCCTTCCCGTGCGTCACACACCCAGGGAAAAAGAGGGTAGCAAAGGTAGATGCCATGATTCAGAAAGATAATTTGACAGGGGCCATGAGATAAGGGGAATTAGGGCAGAAAGAGTGGGAGACACAGAGATTACTTAGGTTACTACAATTATCCAGGAATAATTTACAGTTTTGAGTGAGAACTATCATTCACTGTGACACGGGGGGATCCAAGAAACATTATTAGGATGTTTCTTAAAAATTTATTTATTTGTTTGTTTATTTATCTATCTATCTATTCTAAAAAGTCAGATTTACAGCAATGAGAGATAGATCTTCCATCTGCTGGTTTACTCCCCAAGTGGCCACAACAGCCATAGCTAAGCCAACCCAAAGCCAGGAGCCAGGAGCCTCTACTGGGTCTCCCACATGGGTACAGGGCCTCCCACATGGGTGCAGGGTCCCAAGGCTTTGGGCCGTCCTCAAATGCTTTCCCAGGCCACAGGCAGGGAGCCAGGTGGGAAGTGGGGCCTACCAGGACAAGAATCGGTGCCCCTATGGGATCCTGGCACATATAAGGTGAGCACTTTAGCCATTAGGCTACTGTGTCAGGTGCAGATATTGGGATTTCAACATTATTTCACTTATTGAAAAGCAAAGAGCACACAGAGACAGTCAGAGGCAGATGTCTTCCACCTGCAGCTTTACTCCTCAGATGCCTACCACAGTTGGGATTGAGCCAAGCCAAAGCCAGGAGCCAGCGAGGGAACCTAGTCTCATGTAGGTGACAGAGAACCAAGTGCTTCCCAGGGGCACATTCAGCAGGAACCTGGAAGCAGAGCTAGGACTCAGGCACTAGAACGAGGCATGTGGGCATCTCAATCTTTGTGCTAGCCCACCTTTGTTACTTCATTTATTCGTCGTTTGAAATTTGCACACTCTTTGTTTCCTCCTCCCGCCACTATGGCAGGAGGTCCAGGGCCTTTCTCTTTGGAAGCCTCCTCCCAACACCAGGATGGGAGCTCCTTTTCTCAACTTTTCAAATAAACTTTGCTTTGAAACTAAACTGTGTCGGGTCTGGTGTAGTGGCCTAGTGGCTAAAGTCCTCGCCTTGAATGCACAGACATCCCATATGGGCACTGGTTCTAATCCCGGCAGACCGGCTTCCCATTCAGCTCCCTGCTTTTGGCCTGGGAAAGCAGTCAAGGACTGCCCAAAGCCTGGGACCCTGCACCTGTGTGGGAGTTCCTGGCTTCGGATCGGCGCAGCACCAGAAAAAAAAAAAAAGAAAAAAAAAAAAGAAATTTGTACAAAAGATCTGTTATTCCAGTTTTACAGATTAAAACATTAAGGCACGGAGAGATGAAAGGATATATACATGGTCATACAGCCTGACAGAGCTGGGACTCTAAAATAGTGCATTCTAAATTCAGCTTCCATGAACTGACATATTTTATGATCTGACACACAAGCTATGCACGTTTCAGTCTCAGTACCTCTTAGCTGCAGTACAGAATTATGTAGATGAACATCCCTTCACTTACACTGAGAGAACTGTTACTATGTCTTTATGTTAAACAAAAGAGCAGTGATCCATAAGACCAGAGTTTCATCCCCGTGAAGCCTCCCTAGAGGCAGGAAAGTAACATTACTGAGCAGTGTTCTGAAGCTACAGATCTTAAATTAAGATGTTTTCGAAGAAATACAGTCATTTTCTTAGATTAAAAAATATATATACAAAACACAGATTAGAAAAAAAATAAAGGCTACAGCAAGTTCTATCAAAAAGCATTAATTTTCAAAATAAGTTGGAAATGAATCTTTTTAAGACAAAAAAGTAAAACAAAAAAACAACCTGCTGTCCAGTATTTAAATAGTACTAACCTTACGGCAAGACACATCTTCAACAGGATTAGTTTTACATAAGGTAATTTATGTGAGTAAACCAAGATTAAGTCTATCTTCCCACATTTTGGTACTAAAGATATTTTATAACTATGGCATGAAATAATAAAATCGATGTATGTTTGGGAAATAGAGAAAGTTTAAAGATATCTGGAGGAGCTGAATCTCAGAGTGCCAGTAATATGCGATTATGGATGCTACTTATATGGACATGTTCTGTTTACTAAAACTCATTAAATATATAATTATCATACGCATTCCCTCCTATCACAGGAGATTTTTTTAGAGTGCTAGCCCCCATCTGCTAGTTCACTGTCCAATGACCTCAATATCTGGGCCTGGGCCACGGGCAAAGCCAGAACCAGTTACTGGGGCTGTCACCATACTGGCAGGAAACCAGTCAGGAGCAGGGGCCAGGAATCAAACCCAGACATGCTGATGCCAGTGTTGTAATCACCAGGATACACAGGCATCTGACTTAAAAATGTTTACTACAAAAAATAATGTGCAAAGAGACTGAAATACACAAGGAAGACAAAGCAATATGTTTTAGACTCTCGGTCAGCTTTATGGCATAGTGAATTAAACCACTAAGTGCAACACCGACACCCTATTTGGATGGGACACAGCACTGGTTTGAGGCCCAGCTGTTCCACTTCCAACCCAGCTCCCTCCAGAAGTACCTGGGAAAGCAGCAGAGGCTGGACCATGTACTTGAGTCTCTGTCAACCACATGTGAAACTTAAAGTTCCAGGATCCAAGATTTAACCTGGATGAACCCAGGCCATGGTGGCCATTTGAGGACTAACCCAGCAGATGGAAAGTCTCTGTCTCCTTCCCTCTCTCTCATTGTGTATGTGTGTGTCTCTGTCTCCCTCTCTCTGTAATTCCGCTTTTCAAATAAGCAAACACATCTTTAAAAAACAGGCTATATGGTCCAGGTGCAGTAGCCTAGCAACTGAAGTTCTTGCCTTGCATGTGCTAGAATCCATATGGGTGCTGGTTCTAATCCTGGAAGCCTTGCTTTCCATCCAGCTCCCTTCTTGTGCCCTAGGAAAGCAATGGAGGACAGCCAAGGCCTTTGGATCCTGCACCCACGTGTGATATCTGGAAAAGGTTCCTGGCTCCTGGCTTCAGATTGGCCCAGCTCTGGCCATTGTGGCCACCTAGGGAGTGAATCATATGGGTTCCTGGTGCATGCAAGATAAGGATTTTAGCCACTAGGCCACCACTCCGGGTCCTGTTTTCCTTCTTATTCTTTATATGCACTTATTCCATTTTCTAATACTCACATTCCTTCTTTCCACAAAATAATTTACATAAAAATTTTGAAAAACAAAAGCTATCAGCTTAACATTATAGTTATAAGAAGTCTCAGCCAAGAGAATGAAGATTACACTGCCTCTCTTCCTGCTGGGCTATTTGTGAGTGCACTGCCATCATGACTGCCAGTGATTCCTGACCCGGAAGCTCATGACAGACTACTTCAAAGAAAACAAATGACACTGTTCTCAACTCTGGAAGAGCAACAGTGCCAAACCAAAATTTCTGAGAAAAATTAGGTGAAATGTACAACTACCAAAGCATTTATTTTAAAGGCAAGAGTGACAGAAAAGAAGATAAGCTCTTCTGTCATACTGGCTCACTTCCCAAACTGAGCTAAGCCAAAACCAGGAGCATAGAATATCATGCAGTCTCTCGCATGAGTACCAGGGCCAAGCACTGTAGTTATTATCTGCCGCCTCCTATGATGTGCAACAAGAAGATGGATCAGAAGTTGAATGGGGACTTGAACACAGGCATTCCCGTACAAGATGCAGGTGTCCCCAGCGGGGTCTTAACCGCCGAGCCAAATCCCTGCTCCACTTTCACATTTTAATGTAACAATTAAAACAAGCCAATGTGGGCCCAATGGTAGCCTAGTGGCTAAAGTCCTAGCCTTGCCCATATCAGGATCCCATATGGGCACCAGTTCATGTCCCGGTGGCCCCGCTTCCCACCCAACTCCCTGCATGTAGCTTGGGAAAGCAGTTGAGGATGGCCCAAAGCCTTGGGATCCTGCACCCGCATGGGAGACCTGGCTCGAGGCTCCTGGTTCCTGGCTCCGGACTGACACAGCTCCGGCCATTGCCACCACTTGGAAAGTGAATCAGTGGACAGGAGATCTTCCTCTCTGTCTCTCCTCCTCTCTGTATATCTGCCTTCCCTATAAATAAATAAATAAACAAATAAATAAATTTATTTTTTTGAAAAAGGCAATCAGTATTCACTGGCATATTATGTAAAGAACTATAGTTTTCTTGCTTAAAGGAAGTTTTTTTGATTAAAGGAAGATGCACTAACTTTAATCTCCTTCCTTTTCCTGTACTACAATTCTTACAACGCAACTGCTTTAGTTGTAAACTTAGAATAAATAGAAAACAAGAAGAAAAGCGTTCTGTTTCTTCTTTCTGATTGCCTCCTAATAAAGTGGAGATGAACATTTTTGTCTATCTTTACCACACAGGACTTTGGTGTGCCTGACAATCTTGCTTGAAGCAAAAATTTTACATTTACATCCAGGCTACCCTACTTGATATGGTCACCACAGAATCTTCACAGCTGTTCCCACATCAGCTGACAGCTATAATCCTCCTCAGAGGAAAAAGCAGAGCTGGGCTCCAGACTCTTTCCAGACAAATAAGGCAACTCTCAGAGAGCTTGTTAAGCAGCTGAATCAGAATTGCCACAACACGGCTGTCAGAGTCATTACAGGACGCTTCCCTGCCAAGTTCAGAAACAACTACTGTCACCAAAAAGGAGAATTCCAAAATGGAGGCGGGGGTGGCGGGGAATCCCCTGACCAGAAATTCCTCGTCCTTACAAACAACTCGTCTTTTGAGTAACATACAAAGTAATCGTACTTCTTTGAAAGGCACCCTGAGCCTCCAAACAAGGTTCTTTGTGATATGAACAAAGTCCAAAGAACTTTCCAGGAAGGGAAGTTCTAAGTTATACTAACAATCTAATAAATCACAAAGAAAAGTTAAATATTGTTTAAAATATAAGAAAAATTAAAACAAAATTTTATACTTTTATATAGCTATATAGGGAAAGTTCTAAATGACAAGGCAGTTTAAAGCAAGTGAATGAAAGCACATACACACATACAAAAAAAGCCACAATTTTACCTGGAAAACCCCCATATTGGTTGTTCATTCCATTTTAAGCTTAAATCTTAAGCAAGAAACAAGGAAGAAGGGAAGAAGAGGAGAAGAAGAGGAAGAAGTAGAGGAGGAAGAAGAGGAGGAGGGGAAGAGGAAGAAGAAGGAGAGGAGAAAGAAGGAGGAGGAGAGAAGAGAGAGAGAAGGGAGAAGAGAGGGAGAGAGAGGGGGAGAGAGGAGGAGAGAGGAGGAGAGAGGGAGGGAGAGAGGGGAGGGGAGAGGGGAGGGGAGCGGGGAGGAGGGGGGGGAGGAGGGGGGGGGAGAGGGGGGGAGAGGAGAGGAGAGGAGAGGAGAGGAGAGGAGAGGAGAGGAGAGGAGAGGAGAGAAAAAACCCAAATACCAAGTGAGAGAGACCAGGGCTGTGGTATATCAGGTTAAACTGCCATCCACAATGCTAGCATCCCATATGGGCATCCACTGAAACCCTTGCACTCTCCGAGAAAATGTGACATTGTGCTTTAGTTAATAATCAAGGAAGATTTTCCACCTATTCCTATAAAACGACAAGCATGGCCAAGCACAATGCCTACGCATTAGCCTCCTGGAGTTAACAGCTGAAAAGCCAAGCAGCAATGAGTATTCCTGGCATCCTGTTTGTGTTTTCCTACCCAAAGAAACTAAAGCCCGGATGATGGCTCAGTGGCAAAAGCCTCACTTTGCAAGCACCAGGATCCCATCTGGATGCCATCCCACATCCCAGATGCTCCACTTCCCATCCAGCTCCCTGCTTGTGGCCTGGGAAAGCATTAGAGGATGGACCAAAGCCTTGGGACCCTGCATCCACCCACGTAGGAGACCAGGAGGAGCCAGTAGGCTCCCTGGTTCAGATTGGCTCGGTTGTGATCAATGTGACCATTTGGGAAACAAACCAGCGGATGCAGGATCTTTCTGCCTCACTTTCTCTCTGTAAATCTGATCTTCCTTTCCAATAAAAACAAATAAATGAAAAATGAGAAAGGAAGCAAGCAAGCAAGCAAGCATTGATTCCATGTCTGGGTCAGGATATTTACAAGATAATCCTGGGATATTTTATCATACCAAAAAACAAGGAGGCTGCTAAAGACTACAAGGTTGGGAAGGCATTTGGCCCAGCCATTAGGCCTGCAGGAACACTGGCAGTCTGTATCAAAGTATGTGGAATCAAATTCAGACGCTGCTTCCAATCAAGTTTCCTGTTGCTGTGCATCCTGGGAGGGAGCAGTGATGGCTTAAGTATCTGGCTTCTTGTCAGTCATGTAGGAGAGTCAGCACGAGTTCTAATCTCCTGGCTTCAGCCTGGCCCACTCCTACCTGTTGCTAGTATTTCAGAGGCGAAACAGCGGAAGGAACATATGAATCTGTCTGTCTTCTGTCTCTCAACATCACCCTCACTATCTTTAACAGAAATCATTATTTCAAAAGACTACAAGAGTACGTCAAGACTGGTGTCAACATGACAGGGCTAACACAGTACAATGTGTGCATCAGTAAAGAGACTAATGGACTAAAACTTCAAATATTTTTACTTTATAAATTCATTTAAAAACACTGAAAATAATTTTCTTTCCTATTTAAAGTATATCACAGGGTGACAAAATTGACAAAGAAAAAAAATATTTTTATCTAAAAATTTTAGTAATTACAATGAGAACAACCAAAAAAAAAAATACACTATTTAGGGGCAGTTGTGGCATAGTGTGGAAAGCCATCATCTGTGATGCTGCCATTCCACTTCTGATCCAGCTCCCTGATGAGAGCCTGGGAAAAGCAGAAGCTGCTCCAACTGTTTGGGAGCAGCTGTGTCCACATGGGAGACTTGGCTGAAGCTCTCTGGTTCTACGGACGGCTAGAAAATACACATCAAGAACCTGAAGATGGACGATCTCTCTCTCTCTGCCTGTCTGCGTGTCTCTGTAGCTCTGAGTTTCAAATACATAAATATTCTTTAAAAAAAAAATAACAAATTTTGCAGCTTCTGGTTAATTAATGGATTTAAGCAATGATCATCAATTACATGCCTGTTGAGGGAAACATACCAATTATGAAGCAACTGGGCTTTAAAAAATACCCTCATATCTGAATCTGATCAACTCTAAATGGAACAACCAATTTGTAGGAAATACAGAGACAGAGGAACATGTGAAATGACAGCAGAGGAAAGCAATCAGCAAAATCAAGACTGAGGGAAACCACAGGGTGATAACCTAGTTTCTTCAAAACGAAAGTACAAGGAAATGAGAAAAACATGAAAGAGCGAATGAGGTAACTCTGCCTTTAACTTCTAGACCTCAGGAAACTACTGAAAATTCTAAACGTTTGGAAAAATTACCACTTTTTTAAAGATTAATTTATTTTTTATTGTAAAGTCAGATATACTGAGAGGAGGAGAGACAGAGAGGAAGATCTTCCATCCGATGATTCACTCCCCAAGTGGCTGCAATGGTCGGAGCTGAGCCAATCCGAGGCATTGTTGGAGACATTAGAGAGAGTAGGAATTTTTCATGTTGACATTTTTAGTAACATTAGCACAAATTTTTTAAGAGTTCTCACACTAAAGCGTTAACATATGCCTAGTTAGAGTTATAAGCTGGTTGGGACTATCCTAAAATCCGCCAAGTTCAGTAAAAGGTGTATAGCAGCCGGATGTGTATAAACAAAAACTGTCAATGAAGTAGTCATAGGATGTGATTAAGAACTTGCATTTTCTAACATATTGGTCACTCAATACCATTGTCAATTAATTCCATAATGTAGTAAATTGTTGCTGATGTTATGTGATGGCTTTTCATTGGAGGGGATGATATTCTGCCAGCTCTACTTTCAGATCAGAGATGGTCTCCCCAAGAAACTGCTGAATTTATCTGGACAATAAGATGCTGGACTCTATGCATGGTACATGCTTGCAATGTAGGAACCATGACTGAATTTGAACTGTACTACTAAAACAATGTGGAGGAATCCATCACCAGGGGAGGGCATGGAGAGGGGGAATCCCAGAGCCTAAGAAACGGTGCCATGAAACAAAATTTAAAAAAAAAAAAGAGTTCTCAGCCCAGCCGCATGGCCTAGTGGCTAACGTCCTTGCCTTGAACGCCCAGGAATCCCATATGGTCGCCAGTTCTAATCCCGGCAGCTCCACTTCCCATCCAGCTCCCTGCCTGTGGCCTGGGAAAGCAGTTGAGGACGGCCCAAAGCCTTGGGACCCTGCACCTGCATGGGAGACCCAGAAGAGGTTCCTGGTTCCCGGCTTCGGATCGGCGCAGCACCGGCCGTTGTGCTCACTTGGGGACGGAAGATCTTTCTGTCTCTCCTCCTCTCACTATATCTGACTTTGTAATAAAAATAAATAAATCTTTAAAAAAAAAAAAAAGAGTTCTCACAATAAAGGCTTAAGTGCCCACTGCCAAAAAAAAAAAAAAAAAATGGTGGAGGGAGGCATTGGACCAAACTACTATGGTAACTGAGAGTAAAAACAAATAAAAAAAAAAACAAGAAATATAATATTATTCCAACTCACAAAAATTCTTACACTATTGCTCTTGTTTGTTTCATGTGGTAAGAACACTTAAAATAAGTACTCAGCAGACTATGTATGCCATGAACTGTTACATTGAAATAGAGCACAAAATTATACAGAGCTCTAGAATTCACTCATCTTGGGTAACTGAAGCTGTGTATCGTTTTGAAAAGCAACTCTCTAGTTCCCTCAGCTCAGCCCTAGCACCCATTCCACTGTCAGAACCCTGTTATAGGTGAAGTAACATCCTCAAAGTTCATCCATGTTGTCACTGTCAGGAGCCCACATCTCCCACGGGGGTGGCAGAATCCCAGAGAGCTCAGCCATCACCCGCTGGATCAGAGGTGGCAGTGCCAGGAAGCAATCCCAGGTACCTACAGGATGCAGCTGATGGTCCCGGACAATGCCTGCATCAACTGTAATTTAAGCTCTGCGTGTCTGTGTTTTTAACAAACATCATTTTATTGTTTACAAAATACATGGGAATCAGAAATGCATGTTACAAATTTCAAAAGAGAAAAGAAGGCAAAAATGGCTAAATGTCGGCAAATGAACCATTCAAGTGTGGTTCATTTACAATAAAACATTTCTATGATAAAACAAGGCAAGGCTGTGAATAGATACACTGCTGGATAAAAAGAACGCCAGATACTTAGAAAGGTAACTACACAAAAGCAGAAAAACATTGGTGTTATCCATTAGTGCCTTCAACATTAAATTACATGGCACATCCCGATCCAGTTAATTAGTCCGGGTTCTTGGCTGTTTCAGCAATTTAGGCCATGGAGTCTCACACAGCTTCCTGTCTCAAACCAGGAATGAATGGAGGTTTGCAACACTAGATTCAATGACTCTTTAAAACTTAAAAGTTGTATTTTTAGCTGTGTCACATTTTTTCAGCCCTTTCTCCCGCTACTTACTTTGAAAAAGTACTAGATCTAAGATCTGTCCAAGTTACAACATCATTTTATTAACAATAGTACCACTGTTATTGCCAGATACTGCTTTATTCTCCAGCAAAATCTCTCCCTAAGAACAAACTGGAGATGGTACTGAGAGAGAAAAAGAGGGAGGAGGGGGTGGAAGGCAGGGTGAGGGGAAAAGATTTCATTTGGGTATTTAAACTATAGCTAAATTCATCTTGTTCATAAAATTACTAAATGAGACTGAACTGCTTACAGAAATATTTTCTTCTTCCCATTTGCACAAGCATGACACTGGCTACCAAGGGAATATACTTGATTCATTCCTGAACATTCATTTTCACACTAGTTCCGTTTGAAAGTGCTGCAGTAAAACTGAATGTACAAGACACACTTAAGGTCAAGAATAATTTTTTTTTTAATTTGTCAAATTGAAAATTTCGCCTCTTTCCTCCCAATTTCCTTCCACATGAGGTGAGCCTTAAAACCCCACCAGCTGCTCATTACCACACATCAGTAAACACCGCTGACTGCTGAAACCGAAAACTCCTCTCACCCGTGGCCCACCCATCATCCGTGGCCCACCCACCCAGAGGTGCTCTTCACACAGGACGGAAGCTTTCAAAACCTGCCAGTTCTTGCTCTACCCATAACTACCAAGGTAATAAGCTCTTTGCTCAATTTATTCTTTCTTAGAATTAAACAAAAGGGAATCATTCTTGGGATAATAAGATCAAAATTTTGAATACAATATCTACAAGGGAATTCTAGGAACATGAGTTTCATAGTCTTAAATAAAATAATATAAACAAAGTAATGAACAATTATTGAACACAACTGTTTTAGGCAAAAAGCCAAGTGCTTAAAGGCACTATTTTGTCATGCGATCCTCAAGATAGCTGTGGGTGGGGTGGAGCGGGGGATGGCCTGGTGATGGCATAGTGGCTGGATCCTTGGCTTACATGCACCAGGATCCCATACGGTCGCCAGTTTGTATCCCACTGTTCCATTTCCCATCCAGCTCTCTGCTTCTGGCCTGGGAAAGCAGGAGAGGATGGCAAGGCCTTGGGACCCTGCACCCGGATGGGAGACCCAGAAGAGGCTCTGGCTCCTGGCTTCAGATCGGTTTAGCTCTGCTCGCTAGCTGCAGCCACATGGGGAGTCAATCGGCAGACAGAAGATCTTACACTCTGTCTCTCATTTCTCTCTATAGATGCTCCTTTCTAATAAAAAAAAAATAAATAAAAATCTTTAAAAAAAACTGTCTGAAGTAGACATTACTATCATACCCATTTTGAAGATGGGAAGACTGAGTCTTAGAGCTCATGAAATTATGCAAAATGACAGAGCCAAGTGACAGAAATATTTGAAGAAACAGGACGTGAGAAATATAGACCTTCATTGGTGACACTCCAAAAGCTCAACCTGAAGAACACATGTCATTCCAATAATTCAAAGATCTCAATAAAACAACCACTTAACTGTAAAATACCATAGCTAAAAAGCTGTACGATTTGCTGTGTAGTAGCAGGAGGGGCACCAGTGAAGGCTCTTAGTTCAAGTGCATCAATTCAGTATGGATAGCATATGCTACTCTAATTATAAGCTTTAGTTTAAAATGCGTAAGCAAATTATTAACTCAAGACTGTGAGGAAAAAATGAGCGATTCATAGTGGAAAAACAATTTTAAAAGATTCCTTTGGCAAGAAATCTGGTTAACAATGCACTAATTAGGGGCCCAGCGCGTGGCTTAGTGGCTAAAGTCTTTGCCTTGAATGTACCGGGACTCCATGGGGGCGCTGGTTCTAATCCTGGCAGCCCTGCTTGTGGCCTGGGAAAGCAGTCAAGGACAACCCAAAGCCTTGGGACCCTGCACCCATGTGGGAGACCCAGAAAGAAGTTCCTGGCTCCTGGCTTTGGATCGGCACAGCACCAGCCATTGCAGTCACTTGGGGAGTGAATCATAGGATGGAAGATCTTCCTCTCTGACTTTGTAGTGAAAATAAAGATAAATCTTAAAAAAAACAACAACAACAATGCACTAATTAACCTCAATCATCTGTGATGGATCTAACAACACCTGAATCTGCAAACACTACTCCTGTACCGGAAAGGGGGTCTGCTCCAGCCTCACTCTGTCCCTCAGGATGTAACAGCGTATGTAACAGCTGTTTTTCATCACCATGGCTGGTGGGCCTAAGATGAGACTGGCTCTCATCAGGATAAGCCAAATAAAAGCAGCCATAGCTGACTCGACATTTATTCTTTGGTGTGAATCCTCATGACTCTGCAATTGATCACTCAAGACCACAATCTGCCCAGACTCTGCTGCAGCCCTGTAGCCCTGCAGCCCTGCAGCCCTGCAGCTCTGGGACTGGCCCACCAGCACTGCCCCCTCCCACTCCACCCACATGCTTTCAAGTGGCCCAGCCTGAGCAGCACTCCCTCCCCATGCTGTCCTCTGTGTCCGGTTTACTATTTGTGCCAGCAGCTTTTCTGCAAGCAGCAATCTCTCCATTTCCTTTAAGTGTCTTCAAAATTAGTCAACTTTTTTTTTTGCTAGTCACACACTCACAACCCATGATAATTATCTGCTTTTGTGTTCTTGCTCATAAACACATCAGTATGCATCTCTCCAGCTCAGCGCTCCACTGCAGAAGACTATCTTGAATATTTACTCTGGATGTTTAGTAATCTTAAAAATTAAAAAAAAAAAAACTTACATCCTCGCTACAGCACAGCACACAGCTTATAAAGGGATTTCATGCATGTCTGCATTGGATTCTCTTAATTGCCCTATGCAGACAGCAGTCTAAGCCATTATGCTTAATTTGCAGATGAGGAAACAGAAGACCAGAAAGATAAACTCATTTGTCCAGGTCTCATCATTCATACAGCCAGACCTGGAATCACAAACCTCAGCTTACTGATGCAGTGTTGAATGTCAACGAAAGACAATTAGCCAGACACATGATGGGTAAACAAAGCAAAGTCTCAAGTTTCCTTCTAGAATCTTCTCAACACACTACAAATATGACTCCTCCATCAACACCTCTTTTTACTATGAAACAGAATTACACATAATCCTTAATTTTTAACAAAAATAACTGATGAGCTCTATTCCTGCTAGAACTTCTAAATGTCTTACTCCTATTTGTCTAGACCTTTGAAACAAAAGCCTTTTGTATATACTACCTAACAATTACACAATTTATTAGTGGTTATTATTTCTACCTGCAGAGAAAGAAACTAATATGACAACATTTTTTAAGACTTCTCAAGGATATACCGATTTAAAATTGTTCAATTAGAGTTAAAAATCCTGGTGCCAGCCTTCTGGCACAGTGAGTTGGGCCACTGCCCACAAAGCCGCCACCCCATTGGAGTGCCAATTTGAGTCCCAGCTGCTCTACTTCTGATCCAGTTCCTGCTTATGGGCTGGGGAAAAGCCCAGCCACCCACATAGTAGAGCTAAATGAGGTTCCAGCCTCCTGGTTTGTGTCTGGCCCAGTCTGTACAGCGCAACCCCTTGCATGAAGATCTCTACTTCTCCTCTCTGTGACTCTGTCTTTCAAATAAATAAACAAATCTTTATTGCATTAATTGCTATTTTTTTAGTCAAGTTATTGCAATTTTATATAGTTTGCACGAGTTACATATCCTAGCAATGTATTTAGCTTATCAACATAAATTTTTTTAGCAAGATATAAACTTTATAGAAAAAGAGATTTCAAGGGACCAGAACAATAGCTTAAATGACTAATTCTCTACCTGCCAAGTGCTAGCATCCCATATGAGTGTCAAGTCACATCATGACTGCTTCACTTCCCATCCAGCTCCCTGCTTGTGGCCTAGGAAAGCAGTCAAGGACAGTCCCAAAGCCTTGGGACCCTGCACCCACACGGGAGACCGGGAAGAGGCTCCCGGCTTCTGATTGGCTCAGCTCTGGCCATGGCGGTCACATGGGGAGTGAATCATCGGACGGAAGATCTTCCTCTCCCCCTCTTTCTACATCTGACTTTCCAATAAAAATAAAATAAATCTTAAAAAAAAAAAGTCTTAGAAGTGGGATGCAGGGTCAAATGCCTGCTATCTGAAAATGTAAAACTGTAATGTAATATTTTCCTTGCAAAATGTAATTGAGTCTTTATTTGCACCTGTAGAAATTAAGAAGTATCCATACCTTCTCACCAGTATAGCAACATTATTCATCCTAGTTAGTAATTTCTAATCTGAAAGGTGAGGAACCTTTTATCTGGATTTTCTACACAATCAGTGAGACTGAAATTACTCTCTCAGTGTGCATGTGCAATCTTCCTCCCTCTGTTAATTTCTTAGAGTAAAAGAGCTTCCTGAAATTAAAGTGATTAATATAATAAGGGAAAAAGTAAAAATGTTGGCAGGAAGCGAAGCTGTTGGCTGAGAGTTTGGAACACAGTTTTAAGAGTCTGGTGAACAGCTCCGAGGCAGTGAGAGAAACAGGAGGACAGAGACCCACAAGCATTATTACACACTCATCCATTAAATGCTCTGTAGTACTCTTTGAGGACAAACAGAATTCCTTTTCTAGTAACTTCTGGCATTGCTATGCTTTTGAACAAGACCCAGGACTGAATTTAGATCAAGTGCATCCTGAGATTAACTGGGATTTTGTCCTGACCTGTGGTACTCCTTTTGTAAATCACATGTTTTTGGTCTTAGCATATTTCTTCTTTTGCAATATATTTTTAAGTTAATAAAGTTTATTTTTTAGAGAAGTTTCAGGTTCACAAAAACTGAGCTGAAAGAATAGTTTCCATACATTTTATCCCCAAATGGGCACAACTTTTCCCAAAATTAATCTCCCACACAAACATGAAACATTGCCACCAATGAACCTACACTGACTTTACCACCTTGAAGGCCATGGTAAACATGAGGATGGAGTCTTGAATTCTGTTAACAGATTCTGACATACGCTTAATGGTACATTCACTGTTTTATTGTTACACGGAAGAGTTTGACAGTCTTATTAAAAATCCTGCTCTCTGGGGCAGGCCTGCATTTGGTACAGCACTTGGGACACCCACACTTCACACAGGAGTACCTGCACTCAAGTCCCAGCTCTGCCCTCTTTCCAGCTTCCTGCTCCCATACACACTGTACACACCAGCAGGCGACAGGAGTCTGTGCAAGTGCGTGGATCCTCAAAGCCCATGGGACAGCCCTGGACTAGTTTCCAGCTATTGCTTTAGCCTGGCTCAGTTGCAGCTATTGTAAATATTTGGGGGAATAAACCAGAAGCTGGAATCTGGGGTGACTTTTTTCAGTCTGTGAATATAAAATTATTTCAGACATGTTTTTGAAAAAAACATTTTTTCCTTCACTGTATCAGTTTTGCTTCTCTGTCAGAGTATTAATGAGTATTACATTTGAGCCCTATTCTACTCATTGATCTATTTGCCTATTCTTTCACTAGGGTCCACAATCCTAATTACTATAGCTTTACAGCAAGTTTTAAACTTGGCTAGTATATCAGTTGTCCAACTTTGGCCCCTTTAACATTGTGTTGGTTATTCTGGGTTTTCTGTCTCTCCATATAAACTGTACAGCCAGTTTTCTAATATCCACAAAATAACTCGGGGGAAGAAATGACCTGATAATATCAAATCTTTCTATCCTGAACATGGAATACTTCTCCATTTATTTAGCTTTTTAGATGCTTAGAAGTGTTGCTGGCATCCTTACACAAATCTTATACACATTTTGCTTTAATTATGCTGACGAATTTAATTTGGTGGGTGCTAATATGAATGGCACCATATTTTTTATTTTAAATTTGCTTGGTCAGGACCAGTGCTTAGTACAGGAATTAAATTTTGTATATTAAACTCTACTATCTTCCAACCTTTGCTGTAATTGCTTATAAGAGGAGAAAATATTTGGCCTAGGAGGTAACACATCCACAAGTCACAGCAGAATACCAGAGTTCAACTATTGGCTCCATTTCTGATTGAAAAATTTTTAAGTTTCCAATTAAAATAATGTCTTCAGGTATTTCTGCTTGTCAATCCATCAGTTTTTACCTCATATTTCAGGGTTCTGCTATCAATTACCCACACACTGAGGACTGTTTTATATCTATTCTTCCAGTATTGATCCCTTTATAATATATACTGCTACTCTTAATCTCTTGTATTTTTCTTGATCTGAAGTTTGCTCCATCTGAAATCAACAACTTACTTAACTTTCTTTGTATTGGTATTAGCATAGTATATCTTTCTCCATCCTTCTATTGTTAATGTTTTCTTGTCCTTAAAGTTAGTTTCTTAAGACTGACTAAAAAATATATATATATTTATTTTTTATTTGAAAGGCAGATTTAGAGACAGAAGGAGAAACTGAGTGATAGTGGTCTTGCATTCACTGGTTCACTCCCCAAGTAGCCACAATGGCCAGAGTTGAGCTGATCCAAAGCCAGGATCTTTCTCCAGGTCTCCCACATGGGTGCAGGAGCCAAAGGTCTTGAGCCATCCTCAGCTGCTTTGCAGGCCATAAACAGAGAGCTGGATCAGAAGTGGAGTGAGTAGCTAGGACACAAACTGGCGCCTATATGAGATGCCAGCACTACGGACTGAGGCTTTAGCCT
Source organism: Ochotona curzoniae (assembly GCF_017591425.1). Taxonomy (NCBI): domain Eukaryota; kingdom Metazoa; phylum Chordata; class Mammalia; order Lagomorpha; family Ochotonidae; genus Ochotona; species Ochotona curzoniae. Next base: position 9,263 of record NW_024467069.1, on the reverse strand, counting down.
GCTATTAATGTGCAAAACAGTTATCAATACAGTTGGGTCAGTATCTAACATATTTGTTATGTTTCCTATGTGTTGTCTTTGTTCTTTGTTACCTTTCAAATTTTCTGCCTTTTGTGCTGAAAATCGAGCATTTTATAATTCCATGTATCTCTTCTCTTAACATACCAAGTACAGTTCTATTACTTTAGTGATTGATCTGAAGTTCACAGTAAACATTTACAACTAACTTAGGGCTACTTTCAAGTAAACTACACTTCTCACACTTAGCATGAGCAATATATATGTAACAGAATCCTCCCAATCTTGCCCTTGCATCAACTCTGCCATCAATTTCACTTACGAAAAAGCACATACACACACACACACACTCAAATTCACACACACTCAAATATACTCAAATACCATGTTATACCAGAACACTGACCAAACTTAACTGTTACATCAATTAAGAACAAGGAAAGAGTTTTTATTTTACCTTAATTTATCCTTGCTTTAATGTCCTTTCTCTACATAAACATCTGCAAAGCTTCCATATACTTCCTTTTTTTAAATGTTCCTTGCATAAATCCCCCCATTTCTAAGATTCTCCTTCAGTTTGAAAGGATAATATGGCAGGGTAAACAATTCTAGGCAGGTGCATTGATCTCAACACTTCAAATATTCCATTCTATTCTCCGGCTTGCATGGTTTGGAGGGCGTGGTGGGCATTTTCTTTTCTCAGCTCTTCTACAGGAAAGGTGTTTTTCCTCCCTTTGGTCTCGTCCAAGATGGTTGGTTTTTTTTGTTTTGTTTTGTTTTTTCTTTGCCTTTGATTTACCAGGTAAAGATTTTTGCCATTCAGTTTCGTGTCCTCTGGGCTTCCTAATCAGTAACATCTAACATTAATTTGGAAAAAACTCTCAATTATTGCTTGAAACATTGCTTCTGTTCCTTTCTTTCTTCTGCTCTGCCATTCCTATCATGGTAGGAAAACACAAATTGTCAGTTTCTCTCTGCTATCCTCCACTCAATACAAAAGACTCAGGGCCTCAAAGGCTATATCTACAGACATTACGCCCCACTAAGCAAGTAAGCATCTGCTTTGCAGCAGGGGACAACAGTCATGTTCTCCAAGCTTAACTCAACTTTGATCTTGTAAATTGAGGTTTGGGTCTCCAAGACTGCCACACTTCCTCTTCCCACTTTAGACAGTAATTCCGAGCTTCAGACTGTATTACCTGAGCTTCTAACTGACTGGCTATCAACTGGGGTTCCTGTGATCTCCCCATGACCCTACTGATCAGCTTCAGTGGCTCAGAGGACTCAAGGGAACAAGTTTAGCATTTATAATAGAGGCCATTACAAAAGACAAAGATGAAGAGATGAGTAGGGCGAGGTATGGAAAGAGGCAAGAGCTACCGAGCCCTGCTCAAACGCGCCACCCTGCAGCACCTGCAGCAAGTACAATGATCTGGAGGCTCTCAGAACCCCAGCCTTTCGGGATTTTATAGAGACTTCCTTACATAGGCATGGCTTCTGATGAACTGGGTGAGGCAACCAGCAAGGCCTGTTCGTTCAGATTCTTCAGTAGCCCCTCCTGTAGGGTACAAGGCAAGATCCCTCTGAAATGACAGGAGTCTCATGACTCTACAGCCAGTCTTGTAGAGGGAGGTATGAGTATGTGTGCCAATCATAATATCACAAGTTTATTACAACACTGGCTGCTGTCACTGTTCTGGGGTACTGTTCTTGGTTTCTTGAGAGAGACACACAGAGTGCATGTCTGCGTCAGTGTGCCTGTGTTACTACCCTTTTCCTCCTTACTCTTCAGACTTGAAAGTTTCTATGTAACATCCTCCTGCAAACAAACTGGTTTTTAACTCAGCCTAGACCAGTATACTAATGAGCCTCATTAAAAGCATTCTTCATTACCGTTAGGATGATTTTGATCTGCAGAATTTGGTTTTTATTGTTTCTCAGAAATCTCACTTTTGTTCTTGTATGTTGTCTATCTATTCCATTAAATCCCTTATCATGCTAATCATGGTTTGGTTGGTTTGTGTTTTTTTCATGCTGTAACCTGTCTCTAGTGGAGGTGCTTCTTCAGTCTCTTCGACCTGTGTTTTCTACCCTTTCAGTATGCTTGCTAAGTTTTTTGTTGAAGAAAAGTGATATGAAGTAGTAGAGGAACTTTGACTAGGTCCTTTGAGGTGCAGTTCTAAGGTGTGTGTGTGGCAGGGGACACTTTGGGGAGCTTGAACCCCTGCACTGTGAATTCCACCCGTGGGCCTGAGAGGGACAAACTGACAGGAGAGGGCTGGTTGTTTCTTTCACTTCCCCCTAGTGGGAGGCTAGAGGTACAGGGTATTTTCTGACCCGTTAGGTTAGGCTCTGGTAAAGTAATTTCTCCTGAGTACATGACTTGTTAAGAACAGAATGCTCTGGTGTATTTCAAAATGATTGTTCACCTCCTCCTGCCAGAAACCGCGGGGTGCAGGGGGGAGGGGATGGGGAAGCAGGCTTCCTCCTCTGATATTTACTGTGAGGATCTGGGTTGAGCTCCCAGAGGTTGAACTCACTAAAGCATGAGGGGCTCCCCCTAAGACTGCAGCTGGCTGCACTGAAGCGCCCATTACTTGTCAACTCAAGTCCCCATTTCCTGCCCTCGTTCCAAGGTCTCCTTTTACTGCCTATCTGCACATCTGTGTTCCTCCAGTTGGCGGGGCTGCGGTTGTGCTGTGACCTCTCTTCTCTGACAACAAATGGATGTGTCCACTTTGTTCAGCTTCTAACAAACTCTTAGGACCTATGGTGCCTACTAAGCATCTTACATGTTGGACTGGAAACTGGAAATCTTCAGACACCTACTTTTAATTAAAGGTTTTTAAGCACACTTGGCATATTGAGATACACACACACATATACAAACTTGGTCAAAAATAGTTTGTCAACCTTTTTTTTTTTCACTTCAGCATCTGTCTTGCAATCTTGTTTATATTTTGGAGGTGTGTTTCCTTATCTAAGCTAATCTTTGGTTATGCTTTCTGATCTTCTGCAGAAAAGAAAAAGGCTTCCTATGTTCTAGATTGTACCTTCACCTACGCTTCCTTTATGTTCTTTTGTGGTGCTTCCAGTTTTCACATTTACATTAGTTAATTGTCAGGAATTATGTTTTCCCTCAGTTTTCATTAAACGGCTGGCTGGCTAGCAAAAAAAAAAAAAATCTGTTGAGTTTGCCATCATGTCCCAACTGATGTAAAATGCCACCTTTCACTCAGACTAAATGCCTGTTAATAATTGAGTCTGTTTTTGGACTTCAGCTTCCAGAGGAAAAATGGGAGCAGAGATTGTCCCTAGAAAAAACTTGGTAACTAGAGACAAGGGAAAGGGGGAATCTAACGCCCCATTTTTCTCTTTTTGAATTGTATTCCACACGGTTTGAATTACAATTTAGAAGCGTCAAAAATTTTTTAAGTTCTACCTACCAGACATAGTGGAATTATCAAATATTTCAGCTTCCTAAAATTATTTCCATTTGTACCTAACATCTTTAATCATACGCAAGCTTAAAAGCGGAAACCATCATTTAATCTATTCTATTATCAATGAACAGTGAGAGGTCTTGAACTAGATGTTGTCCTGCCACTTGCCGTGATCAAACACAAAGCCATTCTTCACCCTGAAAGGTTGGAGGAGGGGCTCTCTAAATTTTTCCTAGCTTTAGGGGAAGTATCAAATGCTTAAGAACTACACAGCCTGTCAACTCCTTATTGTGTTCTCCCAAGATTCAGCGATCATAGGTGTAGTTTGCTTTCCTGTCAGCTAGTAAACATGTTTTTATATATATTTATAGGGAATATGTAATCTATTCTATAGTTTGATTCTTGTATTTTCAGTATGATTTCTTTAAATATTTTACTTCAATATCGGATGTGAGACTTGATCTCCTCTCTAACTATAATAAAATGAGCAGACCACCTGAGAAGAGGTAAGAAAATATATAAATATTTCAAGCCACTAAAAATACTCTCCCAATAGAAATGGGAGGACTGGTACTCAGTCTCATTAGTACACTCATCAATAATTACAAGAGTTAGATGTCATCTCTGAACCTTGTAATTCTGCTCTCACAGCTTGCTCTCCTAGATACTATCCACTCTTGATTTACTAATATGTAAACTCTTCTAACATACAGAGTTTTCCTATGAAAGCTAACACGTAGAAAAGCAAGCTGTCCTTTTATACTTTAAAAAAAAAAAGGATTTATTTATTTGAAAGAGTTACAGAGAAACAGGGAGAGACAAAAGACAAACATCTTGAATCCACTGTTTCACTCTCCAGATGGCCACAGCAACCAAGTAGGGGCCAGGCAGAAGATCTTCATCTGAGCCTTCCAAACACTTAAGTCACCCTCCTAAGCTTTTCCCAGGGCATTAGCAGGAAGTGGAGCAGCTGGTGCTCACTTCAGCAGCACATTTACTAAAATAGGAAGTAGAGCAGCTGGAACTTGAATTGGTGTTCATATTGGGATGCTGGTAACACCCACTAGCCATAAGGCCAACTCCAACTCCGAGAAAGCTATTCTCTCTCTCTCCCTCTCTCTTCTTTTTAAGATTTATCTTTTACTTAAAAGCGAGAGTTAAAAGAGAAGAAAAGATACTGCACTCTTCCATTCATTGGTTCACTCCCCAAACGGCTGCAATAGACTGGGCTGGGGCAGGCCATATTCAAGGGCCATGAACTCCATCTAGGTGTCCCACATGAGTAGCAGGAATTCAAGTACTTGAATCATCTTCTACTGGTTTCCCAGGTGCAGTAGCAGACAGATGGATTAGAAGCAGAGCAGCAGGGGCTCAAACGGAGGGGCCAGTGTCCCAGGTGGTGGCTTTAACCACTGTGCCACAACACAGGCCTGCTCAGACCACTAAATTTTAAATCCCCTCCCGTTTAATCATCACAGCATTGTCATCCCCATTCAACAGCAAATGTAAAATGCAATGATTTATCAAACATCATACTGCCAGTGGTAAAAATAGATCTACCAAGAAAATGTTCTTTGCCCTAATATGCAACTCCCTACCAGGATTAAACTCAATACTCAGAGGAGAAAAACACTGTTGCACAAAGCAATGAGAGAACCACTACATGATACAAGAATACCAGTGATACACGTATGAAAAACAACTTAGCTCAGTATTTAAATTATAATTTTCTCAGACCTGAACTGTCTTGCAATCAATCCAGCTCCCAACTAACGCCCCTGGAAAAGCAAGCTGCCCAAGCTCTTGGGTTGTGCCACTCACGTGGGCAACCCAGATGGAGTTCCAGGCTCCTGGCATTTGTCTGGCCCAACCCTGGCTGGTACAGACATGTGGAGAATGAGCTGGTGGATGGAAGATCTCTCCCTGTCTCTCCTTCTCTGCTACTTTGCCTTTGGAAAAAAAAAATCTTTAAAAAATAGTTTTCAGTCTTCTATACGAGAAATGTTCTCAGACATGTCAAATGCTGCCACACTGTACAAGGCTTCCAACAGATAGCACTTCATTTTCTCATTCCCAGAGCTTTACTCTAACAGAAGCACTTAACAGCTGGCTACCTTTCAGCAGATTTTAACCATGTGAGGCATCATCCAACCACAGAACTTAAGACACTCACCATTAAAACCTGCGTACTTGTCACAAATGGGTCCTCCTCAAAGACATTTATTTTAGACTAGAAACTCTCAACCATATTAGACTCAATGTGCCTCTTCCATAAAATGTTTCCTAATTTCTGCTTTACCATCCAGTTATCAACAATACTCCTACAGGAAAAATTCCAATCAAATCTATATATATATATATGAAGAGAAAGAAATGCAAGCACTGGAGGCAAAACAACATTAGAAGACAGGAAGAATTAGTGAACATACTAACAAATGCACAGCGGTGTGTCATGCCGTCTTCCCAAAACCATAAACAACCTCCAGCCAAGTGGTGAACAGAACAAATCATCCTTCTATAAACACAACGGCCGAAATGACCAACTAAGCACTGGAAAAAGCAGTCTCAGAGAAAACCATGACTCCACACACATACATGTCAAACGGAAACTCCAGGTTCAGATAACTACAAATATTTCATGAATACCAGGCAGGATGTTCCTAAGTCATACAGGACAAAGGAACAATACTTTACTCAAGATTGTGGTACTACTGCAAAAAAGAATATCATCCTTGATCAACACCCACCAAATAATGCTAGCTGCAACCATTAAACCAATCACCATCACTCGCCACAAGGATTCCCTGCCTCAGACACAATTCCACTGTCTACCACAGCATAATAGAAAGATGCTTGGGAAGCTTAGTTCTGCCCTGATGAGCTACAGGATCACTGCCTAACAACTTAATAGCTTGATACCTCAGTTTCCATGGTTTCAAAAGCAAACACACACTACCCAGATTTTTGAGTCATTGGGTAACTCAACACGTGTATAACACTCCACATAGGGTTTGCAACCTGTGGCCCACTGAGTCGTAAAGAAGGAAATTACTTCACATAAACAAATGAAAGCAGTAAAAAGTAACAGGAACGTGGAAAAAGACAAGAAAGCATCTAATAAGCACATAAAATGAAACCTTAACACACAGCAGACTAGGGACGTTCTGCAGAGCAGATAGCATCCTGTAACCACTGAAGGCATTAAGGCACTGTCATGTGGGGAAATAAGTCAGGATGATGACCCCAAAGTTGGAAAAACACATATTATTAAGAGATTTCTAATACTCTTGGCAGAACTTTTAAAATTGGTGTTTAAGAGAGTGACTATTTAAGAAACATTAGCTCAACTTTTACTGGGCATTTACTCTTCTGCGTTAGGTACGAAGACCAAGATGTACAGTGCACCATACCTGCCCTCAGGCACTTTACCATCCAATAAATTAGACATTGAGAAGAAGCAGAATGACAGAGGTACTGAGTGGAAATTCAAGTAATAAATTACAGGGCCCTGAGGAAAGCATGAGTCATCAGCACTGAGCAACACCCAGTGGCACAGGACACTGAAATGTAACAGCAAAGGACAGAGAATGGGGAGCAAAATACTGAAGAAAAAATTTTAAGTTTAGGGCAAAGGCACTGAACATACTTTGTTCCCGAGAAGTGAGGTACAAAATGGGCTCATTAGGAACTGGGCAGAAAAGCAGTAAAATGTAAGATTGTGAAGATATCTCAGGGCCTGCTTATGGAGGGATCTGAATGACATCCCAAAATGTTCTGAGTTCTCCTGGGCAAGAGAATTCTCCAGAAAACTGGTCTACACACCAGAGGCTAAAATAATGCTGCAGCATGACCAAAAATAAAATTCAGCAAAAACACAAGTGATAGCACTGAGATTAAAAATATATATTCTTAAAATATATTATATATATTCTTAATAAGCAAAAAATAAATAAATAAATAAAAACCTAACCCAAGAGCAGAAAGCAGCTTCTGAACTCGTTTCTTAAGTAATCAAAATGTTACTACATTTATTGACTCCAGGAACTGAAAAAGAACTCAGAATAATCTAGGCGTCTCCGTCCCTTGATTTCCTTCCAAATGTGAGCACTTCCTGAATGTGTTATTTAGCAGTGCCTGGCATCACCCCGGAAAGGCAAGGTGCAGCCAACAGTATTATTAGCCTCCTTTTACTATGGAGAAACTGAGGAACAAAAAGAATAAATTACAGCATGGTCACAAAATAAACCATCACATTTTCTAGGACTTTAATTAAAGATAAAATTAAAGGCTCTAAGCCCATGTTTTATCCCTTATTCCTGGCACCATCTGAATACCAAAATTACCTTTTCATTATCTTTCAATCACAGAAAAAAAAAAACTTTAAACTTTACCAAATTTCTCAATTTGGTATTGTCACCAAAATTAAAATTCTATTCCCGAGATATTTGCAGAAATTGCAAGGTGTAAGCAGTACTCCAACCTCCCCTAAAGGATTAAGATTTGCACATTTCAGTAAAAAAAAGTCAGGAATTCTAGGCTCAGCTTTTACCTTTTATTATCTAGCTCAATGAATCCTGGAGATGTGTGTCAGAAAACACAAGCTGGAAAGCTGACCTAAGATGTCCGGAACAGTGGTATCGCGATACCCACTACTGCAAACAAGCAGCCTGCACCGCTCTGTGCCCATCCATCCCCGCATTGCACCACGCACCGACTCATGGCACACGCTGAGGCCTGTGCACGCAGGGTCTCCAGACGGCCGCCCGAGAATGCGGTACCGGGAAGATGCCCTTGGTACTGGGCTTGCGTAAACACCGAAAGGACCGGATGTGGGCAACCACGGCTCAAAATCTTGGCTGTCCAGAACCCAGGGCCTAGTCTGGAGGATTCCACAGTTTGTTTGCTAGCTGATCTTTTCACAAACGCAGTGACGACACCCCCACCCCTCTACACCCAAGACCCCTTCCCCCAGCCTCCAACACAACACACAAACACACACCCGCCTCCGCCTTCTCACGCCTCCTAGGCGTCTCGAAGGAGGCGGTCGAGCCAAGCCCGAGCGCCGGCCGAGGGGGTCCGAGTCGCGGCCGCGTGGCGTGGACCCGGATCCCCGCCGGGCCAGCCCCCCGGAGCCCGGCCGCCCGGCCTGGCCGGGGACCCACGCGCCGCCGCCGCCGCCTATCAGCGGAGCGCAGGGGCGGGGCCGGTCGGCTCGGCGGCGGCGGCTCGGCCGGCGGGCGGGGACGGGCGGGGGACCCACCGCCACGCAGCGCGGCCCGCCGAGCGTAGACACCGGGCCCGGCCCCCGAGGGCGCCAGTGCGGGGCCCCCCGGCGAGCGCGCGCGGCCTGCCGTTGGCGCTCCCTCGTCGGCGGCCTGCCGTTGGCGGCCCGGCCTGCCGCGCTCCGCGCCCACCGGCTCCGGAGGTGGGGGGGGGGACCCGAGCCCCCCCATCCCCCCAGGAAGATGGTGTCCTGGATGATCTCCAGAGCCGTGGTGTAAGTGCCGCTCCAGGCGCCCCGCTGCCCGCGCGAGGCACCCCCCTCACCCTCTCCAAGGAGACCCAGAGCGGGGGCACGGGGCCCGGAGCCGGGGAAGGCCCGGGCCTGGGCGGGGGCGGGGGTGGCCCGGCTGCGGCGCTCACCCGGGAGAGCTTGGGGCCCTCGGCCTTTCTCACCCTGGTCCTCGGCGCTGCGGGGCTCGGCGCGGCGGAGCGCGGACGGGGTCCGGTGGCGGCGACGGCGGCTGCGGCGCGGCCCTGCTCGGCTGCGTGCGGCTCGGCGGCGCTGGGTGGGCAGGCGCG